>NW_027308746.1:0-70000 GCF_047496885.1 Scyliorhinus torazame
GTACCTGTCCTGGGAGTGTTTGATGGGGACAGTGTAGAGAGAGCTTTACTCTGTATCTAACCCCGTGCTGTACCTGTCCTGGGAGTGTTTGATGGGGACAGTGTAGAGGGAGCTTTACTCTGTATCTAACCCCGTGCTGTACCTGTCCTGGGAGTGTTTGATGGGGACAGTGTAGAGGGAGTTTTACACTGGATCTAACCCCGTGCTGTACCTGTCCTGGGAGTGTTTGATGGGGACAGTGTAGAGAGAGCTTTACTCTGTATCTAACCCCGTGCTGTACCTGTCCTGGGAGTGTTTGATGGGGACACTGTAGAGGGAGCGTTACTCTGTATCTAACCCCGTGCTGTGCCTGTCCTGGGAGTGTTTGATGGGGACAGTGTAGAGGGAGCTTTACTCTGTATCTAACCCCGTGCTGTACCTGTCCTGGGAGTGTTTGATGGGGTCAGTGTAGAGGGAGCTTTACTCTGCATCTAACCCCGTCCTGTACCTGTCCTGTCCTGGGAGTGTTTGATGGGGACAGGGTAGAGGGAGCTTTACTCTGTATCTAACCCCGTGCTGTACCTGTCCTGGGAGTGTTTGATGGGGACAGTGCAGAGGTAGTTTACTCTGGATCTAACCCCGTGCTGTACCTGTCCTGGGAGTGTTTGATGGGGACAGTGTAGTGGGAGCTTTACTATGTATCTAACCCGTGCTGTACCTGTCCTGGGAGTGTTTGATGGGGACAGTGTAGAAGGAGCTTTACTCTGTATCTAACCCCGTGCTGCACCAGTCCTGGGAGTGTTTGATGGGGACAGTGTGGAGGGAGCTTTACTCTGTATCTAACCCCGTGCTGTACCTGTCCTGGGAGTGTTTGATGAGGACAGTATAGAGGGAGCTTTATTCTGTATCTAACCCCGTGCTGTACCTGTCCTGGGGGTGTTTGATGGGGACAGTGTAGAGGAAGCTTTACTCTGTATCTAACCCCGTGCTGTACCTGTCCTGGGAGTGTTTGATGGGGACAGTGTAGAGGGAGCTTTACTCTGTATCTAACCCCGTGCTGTACCTGTCCTGGGAGTGTTTGATGGGGACAGTGTAGAGGGAGTTTTACACTGGATCTAACCCCGTGCTGTACCTGTCCTGGGAGTGTTTGATGGGGACAGTGTAGAGAGAGCTTTACTCTGTATCTAACCCCGTGCTGTACCTGTCCTGGGAGTGTTTGATGGGGACACTGTAGAGGGAGCGTTACTCTGTATCTAACCCCGTGCTGTGCCTGTCCTGGGAGTGTTTGATGGGGACAGTGTAGAGGGAGCTTTACTCTGTATCTAACCCCGTGCTGTACCTGTCCTGGGAGTGTTTGATGGGGTCAGTGTAGAGGGAGCTTTACTCTGCATCTAACCCCGTCCTGTACCTGTCCTGTCCTGGGAGTGTTTGATGGGGACAGGGTAGAGGGAGCTTTACTCTGTATCTAACCCCGTGCTGTACCTGTCCTGGGAGTGTTTGATGGGGACAGTGCAGAGGTAGTTTACTCTGGATCTAACCCCGTGCTGTACCTGTCCTGGGAGTGTTTGATGGGGACAGTGTAGTGGGAGCTTTACTATGTATCTAACCCGTGCTGTACCTGTCCTGGGAGTGTTTGATGGGGACAGTGTAGAAGGAGCTTTACTCTGTATCTAACCCCGTGCTGCACCAGTCCTGGGAGTGTTTGATGGGGACAGTGTGGAGGGAGCTTTACTCTGTATCTAACCCCGTGCTGTACCTGTCCTGGGAGTGTTTGATGAGGACAGTATAGAGGGAGCTTTATTCTGTATCTAACCCCGTGCTGTACCTGTCCTGGGGGTGTTTGATGGGGACAGTGTAGAGGAAGCTTTACTCTGTATCTAACCCTGTGCTGTACCTGTCCTGGGAGTGTTTGATGGGGACAGTATAGAGGGAGCTTTACTCTGTATCTAACCACGTGCTGTACCTGTCCTGGGAGTGTTTGATGGGGACAGTGTGGAGGGAGCTTTACTCTGTATCTAACCCCGTGCTGTACCTGTTCTGGGAGTGTTTGATGGGGACAGTGTAGAGGGAGCTTTACTCTGTATCTAACCCCGTGATGTGCCTGTCCTGGGAGTGTTTGATGGGGACAGTGTAGAGGGGGCTTTACTCTGTATCTAACCCCGTGCTGTACCTGTCCTGGGAGTGTTTGATGGGGACAGTATAGAGCGAGCTTTATTCTGTATCTAACCCCGTGCTGTACCTGTCCTGGGGGTGTTTGATGGGGACACTGTAGAGGGAGCTTTACTCTGTATCTAACCCCGTGCTGTACCTGTCCTGGGAGTGTTTGATGGGGACAGTGTAGAGGGAGCATTACTCTGTATCGAACCCCGTGCTGTACCTGGCCTAGGAATGTTTGATGGGGACAGTATCGAGGGAGCTTTATTCTGTATCTAACCCCGTGCTGTACCTGTCCTGGGAGTTTTTGATGGGGACAGTGTAGAGGGAGCTTTACTCTGTATCTAACCCCGTGCTGTACCTGGCCTGGGAGTGTTTGATGGGGACAGTGTAGAGGGAGCTTTACTCTGTATCTAACCCAGTGCTGTACCTGTCCTGGGAGTGTTTGATGGGTTCAGTGTAGAGGGAGCTTTACTCTTTATTTAACCCCGTGCTGTACCTGTCCTGGGAGTGTTTGATGGGGGACAGTGCAGAGGGAGTTTACTCTGTATCGAACCCCGTGCTGTACCTGTCCTGGGAGTGTTTGATGAGGACAGTGTGGAGGGAGCTTTACTCTGTATCCAACCCCCGTGCTGCACCTGTCCAGGGAGTGTTTGATGGGGACAGTGTGGAGGGAGCTTTACTCTGTATCTAACCCTGTGCTGTACCTGTCCTGGGAGTGTTTGATGGGGACAGTATAGAGGGAGCTTTCCTCTGTATCTAACCCCGTGCTGTACCTGTTCTGGGAGTGTTTGATGGGGACAGTGTAGAGGGAGCCTTACTCTGTATCTAACCCCGTGCTGTGCCTGTCCTGGGAGTTTTTGATGGGGACAGTGGAGAGGGAGCTTTACTCTGTTTCTAACCCCGTGCTGTACCTGGCCTGGGAGTGTTTGATGGGGACAGTGTAGAGGGAGCTTTACTCTGTATCTAACCCAGTGCTGTACCTGTCCTGGGAGTGTTTGATGGGGACAGTGTAGAGGGAGCTTTACTCTTTATTTAACCCCGTGCTGTACCTGTCCTGGGAGTGTTTGATGGGGGACAGTGTAGAGGGAGTTTACTCTGTATCTAACCCCGTGCTGTACCTGTCCTGGGAGTGTTTGATGAGGACAGTGTGGAGGGAGCTTTACTCTGTATCCAACCCCCGTGCTGCACCTGTCCTGGGGGAGTTTGATGGGGACAGTGTAGAGGGAGCTTTACTCTGTATCTAACCCCGTGCTGTACCTGTCCTGCGAGTGTTTGATGGGGACAGTGTAGAGGGAGCTTTACTCTGTATCTAACCCCGTGCTGTACCTGTCCTGCGAGTGTTTGATGGGGACAGTGTAGAGGGATCTTTACTCTGTATCTAACCCTGTGTTTTACCAGTCCTGGGAGTGTTTGATGGGGACAGTGTAGAGGGAGCTTTACTCTGTATCTAACCCCGTGCTGTACCTGTCCTGGGAGTGTTTGATGGGGACAGGGTAGAGGGAGCTTTACTCTGTATCTAACCCCGTGCTGTACCTGTCCTGGGAGTGTTTGATGGGGACAGTGCAGAGGTAGTTTACTCTGTATCTAACCCCGTGCTGTACCTGTCCTGGGAGTGTTTGATGGGGACAGTGTAGTGGGAGCTTTACTATGTACCTAACCCGTGCTGTACCTATCCTGGGAGTCTTTGATGGGGACAGTGTAGAAGGAGCTTTACTCTGTATCTAACCCCGTGCTGCACCAGTCCTGGGAGTGTTTGATGGGGACAGTGTGGAGGGAGCTTTACTCTGTATCTAACCCCGTGCTGTACCTGTCCTGGGAGTGTTTGATGGGGACAGTGTAGAGGGAGTTTTACACTGGATCTAACCCCGTGCTGTACCTGTCCTGGGAGTGTTTGATGGGGACAGTGTAGAGAGAGCTTACTCTGTATCTAACCCCGTGCTGTGCCTGTCCTGGGAGTGTTTGATGGGGACAGTGTAGAGGGAGCTTTACTCTGTATCTAACCCCGTGCTGTACCTGTCCTGGGAGTGTTTGATGGGGTCAGTGTAGAGGGAGTTTACTCTGTATCTAACCCCGTGCTGTACCTGTCCTGGGTGTGTATGATGGGGACAGTGTAGAGGTAGTTTACTCTGTATCTAACCCCGTGCTGTACCAGTCCTGGGAGTGTTTGATGGGGACAGTGTAGAGGGAGCTTTACTCTGTATCTAACCCCGTGCAGTACCTGTCCTGGGAGTGTTTGATGGGGACAGTGTAGAGGGAGCTTTACTCTGCATCTAACCCCGTCCTGTACCTGTCCTGTCCTGGGAGTGTTTGATGGGGACAGGGTAGAGGGAGCTTTACTCTGTATCTAACCCCGTGCTGTACCTGTCCTGGGAGTGTTTGATGGGGACAGTGCAGAGGTAGTTTACTCTGGATCTAACCCCGTGCTGTACCTGTCCTGGGAGTGTTTGATGGGGACAGTGTAGTGGGAGCTTTACTATGTATCTAACCCGTGCTGTACCTGTCCTGGGAGTGTTTGATGGGGACAGTGTAGAAGGAGCTTTACTCTGTATCTAACCCCGTGCTGCACCAGTCCTGGGAGTGTTTGATGGGGACAGTGTGGAGGGAGCTTTACTCTGAATCTATCCCCGTGCTGTACCTGTCCTGGGAGTGTTTGATGAGGACAGTATAGAGGGAGCTTTATTCTGTATCTAACCCCGTGCTGTACCTGTCCTGGGGGTGTTTGATGGGGACAGTGTAGAGGAAGCTTTACTCTGTATCTAACCCTGTGCTGTACCTGTCCTGGGAGTGTTTGATGGGGACAGTATAGAGGGAGCTTTACTCTGTATCTAACCACGTGCTGTACCTGTCCTGGGAGTGTTTGATGGGGACAGTGTGGAGGGAGCTTTACTCTGTATCTAACCCCGTGCTGTACCTGTTCTGGGAGTGTTTGATGGGGACAGTGTAGAGGGAGCTTTACTCTGTATCTAACCCCGTGATGTGCCTGTCCTGGGAGTGTTTGATGGGGACAGTGTAGAGGGGGCTTTACTCTGTATCTAACCCCGTGCTGTACCTGTCCTGGGAGTGTTTGATGGGGACAGTATAGAGCGAGCTTTATTCTGTATCTAACCCCGTGCTGTACCTGTCCTGGGAGTGTTTGATGGGGACAGTGTAGAGGGAGCATTACTCTGTATCGAACCCCGTGCTGTACCTGGCCTAGGAATGTTTGATGGGGACAGTATCGAGGGAGCTTTATTCTGTATCTAACCCCGTGCTGTACCTGTCCTGGGAGTTTTTGATGGGGACAGTGTAGAGGGAGCTTTACTCTGTATCTAACCCCGTGCTGTACCTGGCCTGGGAGTGTTTGATGGGGACAGTGTAGAGGGAGCTTTACTCTGTATCTAACCCAGTGCTGTACCTGTCCTGGGAGTGTTTGATGGGTTCAGTGTAGAGGGAGCTTTACTCTTTATTTAACCCCGTGCTGTACCTGTCCTGGGAGTGTTTGATGGGGGACAGTGCAGAGGGAGTTTACTCTGTATCGAACCCCGTGCTGTACCTGTCCTGGGAGTGTTTGATGAGGACAGTGTGGAGGGAGCTTTACTCTGTATCCAACCCCCGTGCTGCACCTGTCCAGGGAGTGTTTGATGGGGACAGTGTGGAGGTAGCTTTACTCTGTATCTAACCCTGTGCTGTACCTGTCCTGGGAGTGTTTGATGGGGACAGTATAGAGGGAGCTTTCCTCTGTATCTAACCCCGTGCTGTACCTGTTCTGGGAGTGTTTGATGGGGACAGTGTAGAGGGAGCCTTACTCTGTATCTAACCCCGTGCTGTGCCTGTCCTGGGAGTTTTTGATGGGGACAGTGGAGAGGGAACTTTACTCTGTTTCTAACCCCGTGCTGTACCTGGCCTGGGAGTGTTTGATGGGGACAGTGTAGAGGGAGCTTTACTCTGTATCCAACCCCCGTGCTGCACCTGTCCTGGGGGAGTTTGATGGGGACAGTGTAGAGGGAGCTTTACTCTGTATCTAACCCCGTGCTGTACCTGTCCTGCGAGTGTTTGATGGGGACAGTATAGAGGGAGCTTTCCTCTGTATCTAACCCCGTGCTGTACCTGTTCTGGGAGTGTTTGATGGGGACAGTGTAGAGGGAGCCTTACTCTGTATCTAACCCCGTGCTGTGCCTGTCCTGGGAGTTTTTGATGGGGACAGTGGAGAGGGAGCTTTACTCTGTTTCTAACCCCGTGCTGTACCTGGCCTGGGAGTGTTTGATGGGGACAGTGTAGAGGGAGCTTTACTCTGTATCTAACCCAGTGCTGTACCTGTCCTGGGAGTGTTTGATGGGGACAGTGTAGAGGGAGCTTTACTCTTTATTTAACCCCGTGCTGTACCTGTCCTGGGAGTGTTTGATGGGGGACAGTGTAGAGGGAGTTTACTCTGTATCTAACCCCGTGCTGTACCTGTCCTGGGAGTGTTTGATGAGGACAGTGTGGAGGGAGCTTTACTCTGTATCCAACCCCCGTGCTGCACCTGTCGTGGGGGAGTTTGATGGGGACAGTGTAGAGGGAGCTTTACTCTGTATCTAACCCCGTGCTGTACCTGTCCTGCGAGTGTTTGATGGGGACAGTGTAGAGGGAGCTTTACTCTGTATCTAACCCCGTGCTGTACCTGTCCTGCGAGTGTTTGATGGGGACAGTGTAGAGGGATCTTTACTCTGTATCTAACCCTGTGTTTTACCAGTCCTGGGAGTGTTTGATGGGGACAGTGTAGAGGGAGCTTTACTCTGTATCTAACCCCGTGCTGTACCTGTACTGGGAGTGTTTGATGGGGACAGGGTAGAGGGAGCTTTACTCTGTATCTAACCCCGTGCTGTACCTGTCCTGGGAGTGTTTGATGGGGACAGTGCAGAGGTAGTTTACTCTGTATCTAACCCCGTGCTGTACCTGTCCTGGGAGTGTTTGATGGGGACAGTGTAGTGGGAGCTTTACTATGTACCTAACCCGTGCTGTACCTGTCCTGGGAGTGTTTGATGGGGACAGTGTAGAAGGAGCTTTACTCTGTATCTAACCCCGTGCTGCACCAGTCCTGGGAGTGTTTGATGGGGACAGTGTGGAGGGAGCTTTACTCTGTATCTAACCCCGTGCTGTACCTGTCCTGGGAGTGTTTGATGGGGACAGTGTAGAGGGAGTTTTACACTGGATCTAACCCCGTGCTGTACCTGTCCTGGGAGTGTTTGATGGGGACAGTGTAGAGAGAGCTTACTCTGTATCTAACCCCGTGCTGTGCCTGTCCTGGGAGTGTTTGATGGGGACAGTGTAGAGGGAGCTTTACTCTGTATCTAACCCCGTGCTGTACCTGTCCTGGGAGTGTTTGATGGGGTCAGTGTAGAGGGAGTTTACTCTGTATCTAACCCCGTGCTGTACCTGTCCTGGGTGTGTATGATGGGGACAGTGTAGAGGTAGTTTACTCTGTATCTAACCCCGTGCTGTACCAGTCCTGGGAGTGTTTGATGGGGACAGTGTAGAGGGAGCTTTACTCTGTATCTAACCCCGTGCAGTACCTGTCCTGGGAGTGTTTGATGGGGACAGTGTAGAGGGAGCTTTACTCTGCATCTAACCCCGTCCTGTACCTGTCCTGTCCTGGGAGTGTTTGATGGGGACAGGGTAGAGGGAGCTTTACTCTGTATCTAACCCCGTGCTGTACCTGTCCTGGGAGTGTTTGATGGGGACAGTGCAGAGGTAGTTTACTCTGGATCTAACCCCGTGCTGTACCTGTCCTGGGAGTGTTTGATGGGGACAGTGTAGTGGGAGCTTTACTATGTATCTAACCCGTGCTGTACCTGTCCTGGGAGTGTTTGATGGGGACAGTGTAGAAGGAGCTTTACTCTGTATCTAACCCCGTGCTGCACCAGTCCTGGGAGTGTTTGATGGGGACAGTGTGGAGGGAGCTTTACTCTGTATCTAACCCCGTGCTGTACCTGTCCTGGGAGTGTTTGATGAGGACAGTATAGAGGGAGCTTTATTCTGTATCTAACCCCGTGCTGTACCTGTCCTGGGGGTGTTTGATGGGGACAGTGTAGAGGAAGCTTTACTCTGTATCTAACCCTGTGCTGTACCTGTCCTGGGAGTGTTTGATGGGGACAGTATAGAGGGAGCTTTACTCTGTATCTAACCCCGTGCTGTACCTGTCCTGGGAGTGTTTGATGGGGACAGTGTGGAGGGAGCTTTACTCTGTATCTAACCCCGTGCTGTACCTGTTCTGGGAGTGTTTGATGGGGACAGTGTAGAGGGAGCTTTACTCTGTATCTAACCCCGTGATGTGCCTGTCCTGGGAGTGTTTGATGGGGACAGTGTAGAGGGGGCTTTACTCTGTATCTAACCCCGTGCTGTACCTGTCCTGGGAGTGTTTGATGGGGACAGTATAGAGCGAGCTTTATTCTGTATCTAACCCCGTGCTGTACCTGTCCTGGGAGTGTTTGATGGGGACAGTTTAGAGGGAGCATTACTCTGTATCGAACCCCGTGCTGTACCTGGCCTAGGAATGTTTGATGGGGACAGTATCGAGGGAGCTTTATTCTGTATCTAACCCCGTGCTGTACCTGTCCTGGGAGTTTTTGATGGGGACAGTGTAGAGGGAGCTTTACTCTGTATCTAACCCCGTGCTGTACCTGGCCTGGGAGTGTTTGATGGGGACAGTGTAGAGGGAGCTTTACTCTGTATCTAACCCAGTGCTGTACCTGTCCTGGGAGTGTTTGATGGGTTCAGTGTAGAGGGAGCTTTACTCTTTATTTAACCCCGTGCTGTACCTGTCCTGGGAGTGTTTGATGGGGGACAGTGCAGAGGGAGTTTACTCTGTATCGAACCCCGTGCTGTACCTGTCCTGGGAGTGTTTGATGAGGACAGTGTGGAGGGAGCTTTACTCTGTATCCAACCCCCGTGCTGCACCTGTCCAGGGAGTGTTTGATGGGGACAGTGTGGAGGTAGCTTTACTCTGTATCTAACCCTGTGCTGTACCTGTCCTGGGAGTGTTTGATGGGGACAGTATAGAGGGAGCTTTCCTCTGTATCTAACCCCGTGCTGTACCTGTTCTGGGAGTGTTTGATGGGGACAGTGTAGAGGGAGCCTTACTCTGTATCTAACCCCGTGCTGTGCCTGTCCTGGGAGTTTTTGATGGGGACAGTGGAGAGGGAACTTTACTCTGTTTCTAACCCCGTGCTGTACCTGGCCTGGGAGTGTTTGATGGGGACAGTGTAGAGGGAGCTTTACTCTGTATCTAACCCAGTGCTGTACCTGTCCTGGGAGTGTTTGATGGGGACAGTGTAGAGGGAGCTTGACTCTTTATTTAACCCCGTGCTGTACCTGTCCTGGGAGTGTTTGATGGGGGACAGTGTAGAGGGAGTTTACTCTGTATCTAACCCCGTGCTGTACCTGTCCTGGGAGTGTTTGATGAGGACAGTGTGGAGGGAGCTTTACTCTGTATCCAACCCCCGTGCTGCACCTGTCCTGGGGGAGTTTGATGGGGACAGTGTAGAGGGAGCTTTACTCTGTATCTAACCCCGTGCTGTACCTGTCCTGGGAGTGTTTGATGGGGACAGTGTAGAAGGAGCTTTACTCTGTATCTAACCCCGTGCTGCACCAGTCCTGGGAGTGTTTGATGGGGACAGTGTGGAGGGAGCTTTACTCTGTATCTAACCCCGTGCTGTACCTGTCCTGGGAGTGTTTGATGAGGACAGTATAGAGGGAGCTTTATTCTGTATCTATCCCCGTGCTGTACCTGTCCTGGGGGTGTTTGATGGGGACAGTGTAGAGGAAGCTTTACTCTGTATCTAACCCTGTGCTGTACCTGTCCTGGGAGTGTTTGATGGGGACAGTATAGAGGGAGCTTTACTCTGTATCTAACCCCGTGCTGTACCTGTCCTGGGAGTGTTTGATGGGGACAGTGTGGAGGGAGCTTTACTCTGTATCTAACCCCGTGCTGTACCTGTTCTGGGAGTGTTTGATGGGGACAGTGTAGAGGGAGCTTTACTCTGTATCTAACCCCGTGATGTGCCTGTCCTGGGAGTGTTTGATGGGGACAGTGTAGAGGGAGCTTTACTCTGTATCTAACCCCATGCTGTACCTGTCCTGAGAGTGTTTGATGGGGACAGTATAGAGGGAGCTTTATTCTGTATCTAACCCCGTGCTGTACCTGTCCTGGGGGTGTTTGATGGGGACAGTGTAGAGTAAGCTTTACTCTGTATCTAACCCTGTGCTGTACCTGTCCTGGGAGTGTTTGATGGGGACAGTATAGAGGGAGCTTTACTCTGTATCTAACCCCGTGCTGTACCTGTCCTGGGAGTGTTTGATGGGGACAGTGTGGAGGGAGCTTTACTCTGTATCTAACCCCGTGCTGTACCTGTTCTGGGAGTGTTTGATGGGGACAGTGTAGAGGGAGCTTTACTCTGTATCTAACCCCGTGATGTGCCTGTCCTGGGAGTGTTTGATGGGGACAGTGTAGAGAGAGCTTACTCTGTATCTAACCCCGTGCTGTGCCTGTCCTGGGAGTGTTTGATGGGGACAGTGTAGAGGGAGCTTTACTCTGTATCTAACCCCGTGCTGTACCTGTCCTGGGAGTGTTTGATGGGGTCAGTGTAGAGGGAGTTTACTCTGTATCTAACCCCATGCTGTACCTGTCCTGGGTGTGTTTGATGGGGACAGTGTAGAGGTAGTTTACTCTGTATCTAACCCCGTGCTGTACCAGTCCTGGGAGTGTTTGATGCGGACAGTGTAGAGGGAGCTTTACTCTGTATCTAACCCCGTGCAGTACCTGTCCTGGGAGTGTTTGATGGGGACAGTGTAGAGGGAGCTTTACTCTGCATCTAACCCCGTCCTGTACCTGTCCTGTCCTGGGAGTGTTTGATGGGGACAGGGTAGAGGGAGCTTTACTCTGTATCTAACCCCGTGCTGTACCTGTCCTGGGAGTGTTTGATGGGGACAGTGCAGAGGTAGTTTACTCTGGATCTAACCCCGTGCTGTACCTGTCCTGGGAGTGTTTGATGGGGACAGTGTAGTGGGAGCTTTAC
Source organism: Scyliorhinus torazame (assembly GCF_047496885.1). Taxonomy (NCBI): domain Eukaryota; kingdom Metazoa; phylum Chordata; class Chondrichthyes; order Carcharhiniformes; family Scyliorhinidae; genus Scyliorhinus; species Scyliorhinus torazame. The sequence goes on from NW_027308746.1 coordinate 11,169, forward strand.
TATGTATCTAACCCGTGCTGTACCTGTCCTGGGAGTGTTTGATGGGGACAGTGTAGAAGGAGCTTTACTCTGTATCTAACCCCGTGCTGCACCAGTCCTGGGAGTGTTTGATGGGGACAGTGTGGAGGGAGCTTTACTCTGTATCTAACCCCGTGCTGTACCTGTCCTGGGAGTGTTTGATGAGGACAGTATAGAGGGAGCTTTATTCTGTATCTAACCCCGTGCTGTACCTGTCCTGGGGGTGTTTGATGGGGACAGTGTAGAGGAAGCTTTACTCTGTATCTAACCCTGTGCTGTACCTGTCCTGGGAGTGTTTGATGGGGACAGTATAGAGGGAGCTTTACTCTGTATCTAACCACGTGCTGTACCTGTCCTGGGAGTGTTTGATGGGGACAGTGTGGAGGGAGCTTTACTCTGTATCTAACCCCGTGCTGTACCTGTTCTGGGAGTGTTTGATGGGGACAGTGTAGAGGGAGCTTTACTCTGTATCTAACCCCGTGATGTGCCTGTCCTGGGAGTGTTTGATGGGGACAGTGTAGAGGGGGCTTTACTCTGTATCTAACCCCGTGCTGTACCTGTCCTGGGAGTGTTTGATGGGGACAGTATAGAGCGAGCTTTATTCTGTATCTAACCCCGTGCTGTACCTGTCCTGGGGGTGTTTGATGGGGACACTGTAGAGGGAGCTTTACTCTGTATCTAACCCCGTGCTGTACCTGTCCTGGGAGTGTTTGATGGGGACAGTGTAGAGGGAGCATTACTCTGTATCGAACCCCGTGCTGTACCTGGCCTAGGAATGTTTGATGGGGACAGTATCGAGGGAGCTTTATTCTGTATCTAACCCCGTGCTGTACCTGTCCTGGGAGTTTTTGATGGGGACAGTGTAGAGGGAGCTTTACTCTGTATCTAACCCCGTGCTGTACCTGGCCTGGGAGTGTTTGATGGGGACAGTGTAAAGGGAGCTTTACTCTGTATCTAACCCAGTGCTGTACCTGTCCTGGGAGTGTTTGATGGGTTCAGTGTAGAGGGAGCTTTACTCTTTATTTAACCCCGTGCTGTACCTGTCCTGGGAGTGTTTGATGGGGTACAGTGCAGAGGGAGTTTACTCTGTATCTAACCCCGTGCTGTACCTGTCCTGGGAGTGTTTGATGAGGACAGTGTGGAGGGAGCTTTACTCTGTATCCAACCCCCGTGCTGCACCTGTCCAGGGAGTGTTTGATGGGGACAGTGTGGAGGGAGCTTTACTCTGTATCTAACCCTGTGCTGTACCTGTCCTGGGAGTGTTTGATGGGGACAGTATAGAGGGAGCTTTCCTCTGTATCTAACCCCGTGCTGTACCTGTTCTGGGAGTGTTTGATGGGGACAGTGTAGAGGGAGCCTTACTCTGTATCTAACCCCGTGCTGTGCCTGTCCTGGGAGTTTTTGATGGGGACAGTGGAGAGGGAGCTTTACTCTGTTTCTAACCCCGTGCTGTACCTGGCCTGGGAGTGTTTGATGGGGACAGTGTAGAGGGAGCTTTACTCTGTATCTAACCCAGTGCTGTACCTGTCCTGGGAGTGTTTGATGGGGACAGTGTAGAGGGAGCTTTACTCTTTATTTAACCCCGTGCTGTACCTGTCCTGGGAGTGTTTGATGGGGGACAGTGTAGAGGGAGTTTACTCTGTATCTAACCCCGTGCTGTACCTGTCCTGGGAGTGTTTGATGAGGACAGTGTGGAGGGAGCTTTACTCTGTATCCAACCCCCGTGCTGCACCTGTCCTGGGGGAGTTTGATGGGGACAGTGTAGAGGGAGCTTTACTCTGTATCTAACCCCGTGCTGTACCTGTCCTGCGAGTGTTTGATGGGGACAGTGTAGAGGGAGCTTTCCTCTGTATCTAACCCCGTGCTGTACCTGTCCTGCGAGTGTTTGATGGGGACAGTGTAGAGGGATCTTTACTCTGTATCTAACCCTGTGTTTTACCAGTCCTGGGAGTGTTTGATGGGGACAGTGTAGAGGGAGCTTTACTCTGTATCTAACCCCGTGCTGTACCTGTCCTGGGAGTGTTTGATGGGGACAGGGTAGAGGGAGCTTTACTCTGTATCTAACCCCGTGCTGTACCTGTCCTGGGAGTGTTTGATGGGGACAGTGCAGAGGTAGTTTACTCTGTATCTAACCCCGTGCTGTACCTGTCCTGGGAGTGTTTGATGGGGACAGTGTAGTGGGAGCTTTACTATGTACCTAACCCGTGCTGTACCTGTCCTGGGAGTGATTGATGGGGACAGTGTAGAAGGAGCTTTACTCTGTATCTAACCCCGTGCTGCACCAGTCCTGGGAGTGTTTGATGGGGACAGTGTGGAGGGAGCTTTACTCTGTATCTAACCCCGTGCTGTACCTGTCCTGGGAGTGTTTGATGAGGACAGTATAGAGGGAGCTTTATTCTGTATCTAACCCCGTGCTGTACCTGTACTGGGGGTGTTTGATGGGGACAGTGTAGAGGAAGCTTTACTCTGTATCTAACCCTGTGCTGTACCTGTCCTGGGAGTGTTTGATGGGGACAGTATAGAGGGAGCTTTACTCTGTATCTAACCCCGTGCTGTACCTGTCCTGGGAGTGTTTGATGGGGACAGTGTGGAGGGAGCTTTACTCTGTATCTAACCCCGTGCTGTACCTGTTCTGGGAGTGTTTGATGGGGACAGTGTAGAGGGAGCTTTACTCTGTATCTAACCCCGTGATGTGCCTGTCCTGGGAGTGTTTGATGGGGACAGTGTAGAGGGAGCTTTACTCTGTATCTAACCCCGTGCTGTACCTGTCCTGAGAGTGTTTGATGGGGACAGTATAGAGGGAGCTTTATTCTGTATCTAACCCCGTGCTGTACCTGTCCTGGGGGTGTTTGATGGGGACAGTGTAGAGGAAGCTTTACTCTGTATCTAACCCTGTGCTGTACCTGTCCTGGGAGTGTTTGATGGGGACAGTATAGAGGGAGCTTTACTCTGTATCTAACCCCGTGCTGTACCTGTCCTGGGAGTGTTTGATGGGGACAGTGTGGAGGGAGCTTTACTCTGTATCTAACCCCGTGCTGTTCCTGTTCTGGGAGTGTTTGATGGGGACAGTGTAGAGGGAGCTTTACTCTGTATCTAACCCCGTGATGTGCCTGTCCTGGGAGTGTTTGATGGGGACAGTGTAGAGGGGGCTTTACTCTGTATCTAACCCCGTGCTGTACCTGTCCTGGGAGTGTTTGATGGGGACAGTATAGAGCGAGCTTTATTCTGTATCTAACCCCGTGCTGTACCTGTCCTGGGGGTGTTTGATGGGGACACTGTAGAGGGAGCTTTACTCTGTATCTAACCCCGTGCTGTACCTGTCCTGGGAGTGTTTGATGGGGACAGTGTAGAGGGAGCATTACTCTGTATCGAACCCCGTGCTGTACCTGGCCTAGGAATGTTTGATGGGGACAGTATCGAGGGAGCTTTATTCTGTATCTAACCCCGTGCTGTACCTGTCCTGGGAGTTTTTGATGGGGACAGTGTAGAGGGAGCTTTACTCTGTATCTAACCCCGTGCTGTACCTGGCCTGGGAGTGTTTGATGGGGACAGTGTAGAGGGAGCTTTACTCTGTATCTAACCCAGTGCTGTACCTGTCCTGGGAGTGTTTGATGGGTTCAGTGTAGAGGGAGCTTTACTCTTTATTTAACCCCGTGCTGTACCTGTCCTGGGAGTGTTTGATGGGGACAGTATAGAGGGAGCTTTACTCTGTATCTAACCCCGTGCTGTACCTGTCCTGGGAGTGTTTGATGGGGACAGTGTGGAGGGAGCTTTACTCTGTATCTAACCCCGTGCTGTACCTGTTCTGGGAGTGTTTGATGGGGACAGTGTAGAGGGAGCTTTACTCTGTATCTAACCCCGTGATGTGCCTGTCCTGGGAGTGTTTGATGGGGACAGTGTAGAGGGAGCTTTACTCTGTATCTAACCCCGTGCTGTACCTGTCCTGAGAGTGTTTGATGGGGACAGTATAGAGGGAGCTTTATTCTGTATCTAACCCCGTGCTGTACCTGTCCTGGGGGTGTTTGATGGGGACAGGGTAGAGGAAGCTTTACTCTGTATCTAACCCTGTGCTGTACCTGTCCTGGGAGTGTTTGATGGGGACAGTATAGAGGGAGCTTTACTCTGTATCTAACCCCGTGCTGTACCTGTCCTGGGAGTGTTTGATGGGGACAGTGTGGAGGGAGCTTTACTCTGTATCTAACCCCGTGCTGTTCCTGTTCTGGGAGTGTTTGATGGGGACAGTGTAGAGGGAGCTTTACTCTGTATCTAACCCCGTGATGTGCCTGTCCTGGGAGTGTTTGATGGCGACAGTGTAGAGGGGGCTTTACTCTGTATCTAACCCCGTGCTGTACCTGTCCTGGGAGTGTTTGATGGGGACAGTATAGAGCGAGCTTTATTCTGTATCTAACCCCGTGCTGTACCTGTCCTGGGGGTGTTTGATGGGGACACTGTAGAGGGAGCTTTACTCTGTATCTAACCCCGTGCTGTACCTGTCCTGGGAGTGTTTGATGGGGACAGTGTAGAGGGAGCATTACTCTGTATCGAACCCCGTGCTGTACCTGGCCTAGGAATGTTTGATGGGGACAGTATCGAGGGAGCTTTATTCTGTATCTAACCCCGTGCTGTACCTGTCCTGGGAGTTTTTGATGGGGACAGTGTAGAGGGAGCTTTACTCTGTATCTAACCCCGTGCTGTACCTGGCCTGGGAGTGTTTGATGGGGACAGTGTAGAGGGAGCTTTACTCTGTATCTAACCCAGTGCTGTACCTGTCCTGGGAGTGTTTGATGGGTTCAGTGTAGAGGGAGCTTTACTCTTTATTTAACCCCGTGCTGTACCTGTCCTGGGAGTGTTTGATGGGGGACAGTGCAGAGGGAGTTTACTCTGTATCGAACCCCGTGCTGTACCTGTCCTGGGAGTGTTTGATGAGGACAGTGTGGAGGGAGCTTTACTCTGTATCCAACCCCCGTGCTGCACCTGTCCAGGGAGTGTTTGATGGGGACAGTGTGGAGGGAGCTTTACTCTGTATCTAACCCTGTGCTGTACCTGTCCTGGGAGTGTTTGATGGGGACAGTATAGAGGGAGCTTTCCTCTGTATCTAACCCCGTGCTGTACCTGTTCTGGGAGTGTTTGATGGGGACAGTGTAGAGGGAGCCTTACTCTGTATCTAACCCCGTGCTGTGCCTGTCCTGGGAGTTTTTGATGGGGACAGTGGAGAGGGAGCTTTACTCTGTTTCTAACCCCGTGCTGTACCTGGCCTGGGAGTGTTTGATGGGGACAGTGTAGAGGGAGCTTTACTCTGTATCTAACCCAGTGCTGTACCTGTCCTGGGAGTGTTTGATGGGGACAGTGTAGAGGGAGCTTTACTCTTTATTTAACCCCGTGCTGTACCTGTCCTGGGAGTGTTTGATGGGGGACAGTGTAGAGGGAGTTTACTCTGTATCTAACCCCGTGCTGTACCTGTCCTGGGAGTGTTTGATGAGGACAGTGTGGAGGGAGCTTTACTCTGTATCCAACCCCCGTGCTGCACCTGTCCTGGGGGAGTTTGATGGGGACAGTGTAGAGGGAGCTTTACTCTGTATCTAACCCCGTGCTGTATCTGTCCTGCGAGTGTTTGATGGGGACAGTGTAGAGGGAGCTTTACTCTGTATCTAACCCCGTGCTGTACCTGTCCTGCGAGTGTTTGATGGGGACAGTGTAGAGGGATCTTTACTCTGTATCTAACCCTGTGTTTTACCAGTCCTGGGAGTGTTTGATGGGGACAGTGTAGAGGGAGCTTTACTCTGTATCTAACCCCGTGCTGTACCTGTCCTGGGAGTGTTTGATGGGGACAGGGTAGAGGGAGCTTTACTCTGTATCTAACCCCGTGCTGTACCTGTCCTGGGAGTGTTTGATGGGGACAGTGCAGAGGTAGTTTACTCTGTATCTAACCCCGTGCTGTACCTGTCCTGGGAGTGTTTGATGGGGACAGTGTAGTGGGAGCTTTACTATGTATCTAACCCGTGCTGTACCTGTCCTGGGAGTGTTTGATGGGGACAGTGTAGAAGGAGCTTTACTCTGTATCTAACCCCGTGCTGCACCAGTCCTGGGAGTGTTTGATGGGGACAGTGTGGAGGGAGCTTTACTCTGTATCTAACCCCGTGCTGTACCTGTCCTGGGAGTGTTTGATGAGGACAGTATAGAGGGAGCTTTATTCTGTATCTAACCCCGTGCTGTACCTGTCCTGGGGGTGTTTGATGGGGACAGTGTAGAGGAAGCTTTACTCTGTATCTAACCCTGTGCTGTACCTGTCCTGGGAGTGTTTGATGGGGACAGTATAGAGGGAGCTTTACTCTGTATCTAACCCCGTGCTGTACCTGTCCTGGGAGTGTTTGATGGGGACAGTGTGGAGGGAGCTTTACTCTGTATCTAACCCCGTGCTGTACCTGTTCTGGGAGTGTTTGATGGGGACAGTGTAGAGGGAGCTTTACTCTGTATCTAGCCCCGTGATGTGCCTGTCCTGGGAGTGTTTGATGCGGACAGTGTAGAGGGAGCTTTACTCTGTATCTAACCCCGTGCTGTACCTGTCCTGAGAGTGTTTGATGGGGACAGTATAGAGGGAGCTTTATTCTGTATCTAACCCCGTGCTGTACCTGTCCTGGGGGTGTTTGATGGGGACACTGTAGAGGGAGCTTTACTCTGTATCTAACCCCGTGCTGTACCTGTCCTGGGAGTGTTTGATGGGGACAGTGTAGAGGGAGCATTACTCTGTATCGAACCCCGTGCTGTACCTGGCCTAGGAATGTTTGATGGGGACAGTATCGAGGGAGCTTTATTCCGTATCTAACCCCGTGCTGTACCTGTCCTGGGAGTTTTTGATGGGGACAGTGTAGAGGGAGCTTTACTCTGTATCTAACCCCGTGCTGTACCTGGCCTGGGAGTGTTTGATGGGGACAGTGTAGAGGGAGCTTTACTCTGTATCTAACCCAGTGCTGTACCTGTCCTGGGAGTGTTTGATGGGTTCAGTGTAGAGGGAGCTTTACTCTTTATTTAACCCCGTGCTGTACCTGTCCTGGGAGTGTTTGATGGGGGACAGTGCAGAGGGAGTTTACTCTGTATCGAACCCCGTGCTGTACCTGTCCTGGGAGTGTTTGATGAGGACAGTGTGGAGGGAGCTTTACTCTGTATCCAACCCCCGTGCTGCACCTGTCCAGGGAGTGTTTGTTGGGGACAGTGTAGAGGGAGCTTTACTCTGTATCTAACCCCGTGCTGTACCTGTCCTGGGAGTGTTTGATGGGGACAGTGTAGAGGGAGCTTTACTCTGTATCTAACCCAGTGTTGTACCTGTCCTGGGAGTGTTTGATGGGGACAGTGTAGAGGGAGCTTTACTCTGTATCTAACCCCATGCTGTACCTGTCCTGGGAGTGTTTGATGGGGACAGTGTAGAGGGAGCTTTACTCTGTATCTAACCCCATGCTGGATCTGTCCTGGGAGTGTTTGATGGGGACAGTGTAGAGGGAGCTTTACTCTGTATCTAACCCCGTGCTGTACCTATCCTGGGAGTGTTTGATGGGGACAGTGTAGAGGGAGTTTTACACTGGATCTAACCCCGTGCTGTACCTGTCCTGGGAGTGTTTGATGGGGACAGTGTAGAGAGAGCTTACTCTGTATCTAACCCCGTGCTGTGCCTGTCCTGGGAGTGTTTGATGGGGACAGTGTAGAGGGAGCTTTACTCTGTATCTAACCCCGTGCTGTACCTGTCCTGGGAGGGTTTGATGGGGTCAGTGTAGAGGGAGTTTACTCTGTATCTAACCCCGTGCTGTACCTGTCCTGGGTGTGTTTGATGGGGACAGTGTAGAGGTAGTTTACTCTGTATCTAACCCCGTGCTGTACCAGTCCTGGGAGTGTTTGATGGGGACAGTGTAGAGGGAGCTTTACTCTGTATCTAACCCCGTGCAGTACCTGTCCTGGGAGTGTTTGATGGGGACAGTGTAGAGGGAGCTTTACTCTGCATCTAACCCCGTCCTGTACCTGTCCTGCCCTGGGAGTGTTTGATGGGGACAGGGTAGAGGGAGCTTTACTCTGTATCTAACCCCGTGCTGTACCTGTCCTGGGAGTGTTTGATGGGGACAGTGCAGAGGTAGTTTACTCTGTATCTAACCCCGTGCTGTACCTGTCCTGGGAGTGTTTGATGGGGACAGTGTAGTGGGAGCTTTACTATGTATCTAACCCGTGCTGTACCTGTCCTGGGAGTGTTTGATGGGGACAGTGTAGAAGGAGCTTTACTCTGTATCTAACCCCGTGCTGCACCAGTCCTGGGAGTGTTTGATGGGGACAGTGTGGAGGGAGCTTTACTCTGTATCTAACCCCGTGCTGTACCTGTCCTGGGAGTGTTTGATGAGGACAGTATAGAGGGAGCTTTATTCTGTATCTAACCCCGTGCTGTACCTGTCCTGGGGGTGTTTGATGGGGACAGTGTAGTGGAAGCTTTACTCTGTATCTAACCCTGTGCTGTACCTGTCCTGGGAGTGTTTGATGGGGACAGTATAGAGGGAGCTTTACTCTGTATCTAACCCCGTGCTGTACCTGTCCTGGGAGTGTTTGATGGGGACAGTGTGGAGGGAGCTTTACTCTGTATCTAACCCCGTGCTGTACCTGTTCTGGGAGTGTTTGATGGGGACAGTGTAGAGGGAGCTTTACTCTGTATCTAACCCCGTGATGTGCCTGTCCTGGGAGTGTTTGATGGGGACTGTGTAGAGGGGGCTTTACTCTGTATCTAACCCCGTGCTGTACCTGTCCTGGGAGTGTTTGATGGGGACAGTATAGAGCGAGCTTTATTCTGTATCTAACCCCGTGCTGTACCTGTCCTGGGGGTGTTTGATGGGGACACTGTAGAGGGAGCTTTACTCTGTATCTAACCCCGTGCTGTACCTGTCCTGGGAGTGTTTGATGGGGACAGTGTAGAGGGAGCATTACTCTGTATCGAACCCCGTGCTGTACCTGGCCTAGGAATGTTTGATGGGGACAGTATCGAGGGAGCTTTATTCTGTATCTAACCCCGTGCTGTACCTGTCCTGGGAGTTTTTGATGGGGACAGTGTAGAGGGAGCTTTACTCTGTATCTAACCCCGTGCTGTACCTGGCCTGGGAGTGTTTGATGGGGACAGTGTAGAGGGAGCTTTACTCTGTATCTAACCCAGTGCTGTACCTGTCCTGGGAGTGTTTGATGGGTTCAGTGTAGAGGGAGCTTTACTCTTTATTTAACCCCGTGCTGTACCTGTCCTGGGAGTGTTTGATGGGGGACAGTGCAGAGGGAGTTTACTCTGTATCGAACCCCGTGCTGTACCTGTCCTGGGAGTGTTTGATGAGGACAGTGTGGAGGGAGCTTTACTCTGTATCCAACCCCCGTGCTGCACCTGTCCAGGGAGTGTTTGATGGGGACAGTGTGGAGGGAGCTTTACTCTGTATCTAACCCTGTGCTGTACCTGTCCTGGGAGTGTTTGATGGGGACAGTATAGAGGGAGCTTTCCTCTGTATCTAACCCCGTGCTGTACCTGTTCTGGGAGTGTTTGATGGGGACAGTGTAGAGGGAGCCTTACTCTGTATCTAACCCCGTGCTGTGCCTGTCCTGGGAGTTTTTGATGGGGACAGTGGAGAGGGAGCTTTACTCTGTTTCTAACCCCGTGCTGTACCTGGCCTGGGAGTGTTTGATGGGGACAGTGTAGAGGGAGCTTTACTCTGTATCTAACCCAGTGCTGTACCTGTCCTGGGAGTGTTTGATGGGGACAGTGTAGAGGGAGCTTTACTCTTTATTTAACCCCGTGCTGTACCTGTCCTGGGAGTGTTTGATGGGGGACAGTGTAGAGGGAGTTTACTCTGTATCTAACCCCGTGCTGTACCTGTCCTGGGAGTGTTTGATGAGGAGAGTGTGGAGGGAGCTTTACTCTGTATCCAACCCCCGTGCTGCACCTGTCCTGGGGGAGTTTGATGGGGACAGTGTAGAGGGAGCTTTACTCTGTATCTAACCCCGTGCTGTACCTGTCCTGCGAGTGTTTGATGGGGACAGTGTAGAGGGAGCTTTACTCTGTATCTAACCCCATGCTGTACCTGTCCTGCGAGTGTTTGATGGGGACAGTGTAGAGGGATCTTTACTCTGTATCTAACCCTGTGTTTTACCAGTCCTGGGAGTGTTTGATGGGGACAGTGTAGAGGGAGCTTTACTCTGTATCTAACCCCGTGCTGTACCTGTCCTGGGAGTGTTTGATGGGGACAGGGTAGAGGGAGCTTTACTCTGTATCTAACCCCGTGCTGTACCTGTCCTGGGAGTGTTTGATGGGGACAGTGTAGAGGGAGCATTACTCTGTATCGAACCCCGTGCTGTACCTGGCCTAGGAATGTTTGATGGGGACAGTATCGAGGGAGCTTTATTCTGTATCTAACCCCGTGCTGTACCTGTCCTGGGAGTTTTTGATGGGGACAGTGTAGAGGGAGCTTTACTCTGTATCTAACCCCGTGCTGTACCTGGCCTGGGAGTGTTTGATGGGGACAGTGTAGAGGGAGCTTTACTCTGTATCTAACCCAGTGCTGTACCTGTCCTGGGAGTGTTTGATGGGTTCAGTGTAGAGGGAGCTTTACTCTTTATTTAACCCCGTGCTGTACCTGTCCTGGGAGTGTTTGATGGGGGACAGTGCAGAGGGAGTTTACTCTGTATCGAACCCCGTGCTGTACCTGTCCTGGGAGTGTTTGATGAGGACAGTGTGGAGGGAGCTTTACTCTGTATCCAACCCCCGTGCTGCACTTGTCCAGGGAGTGTTTGTTGGGGACAGTGTAGAGGGAGCTTTACTCTGTATCTAACCCCGTGCTGTACCTGTCCTGGGAGTGTTTGATGGGGACAGTGTAGAGGGAGCTTTACTCTGTATCTAACCCAGTGTTGTACCTGTCCTGGGAGTGTTTGATGGGGACAGTGTAGAGGGAGCTTTACTCTGTATCTAACCCCATGCTGTACCTGTCCTGGGAGTGTTTGATGGGGACAGTGTAGAGGGAGCTTTACTCTGTATCTAACCCCATGCTGGATCTGTCCTGGGAGTGTTTGATGGGGACAGTGTAGAGGGAGCTTTACTCTGTATCTAACCCCGTGCTGTACCTATCCTGGGAGTGTTTGATGGGGACAGTGTAGAGGGAGTTTTACACTGGATCTAACCCCGTGCTGTACCTGTCCTGGGAGTGTTTGATGGGGACAGTGTAGAGAGAGCTTACTCTGTATCTAACCCCGTGCTGTGCCTGTCCTGGGAGTGTTTGATGGGGACAGTGTAGAGGGAGCTTTACTCTGTATCTAACCCCGTGCTGTACCTGTCCTGGGAGGGTTTGATGGGGTCAGTGTAGAGGGAGTTTACTCTGTATCTAACCCCGTGCTGTACCTGTCCTGGGTGTGTTTGATGGGGACAGTGTAGAGGTAGTTTACTCTGTATCTAACCCCGTGCTGTACCAGTCCTGGGAGTGTTTGATGGGGACAGTGTAGAGGGAGCTTTACTCTGTATCTAACCCCGTGCAGTACCTGTCCTGGGAGTGTTTGATGGGGACAGTGTAGAGGGAGCTTTACTCTGCATCTAACCCCGTCCTGTACCTGTCCTGCCCTGGGAGTGTTTGATGGGGACAGGGTAGAGGGAGCTTTACTCTGTATCTAACCCCGTGCTGTACCTGTCCTGGGAGTGTTTGATGGGGACAGTGCAGAGGTAGTTTACTCTGTATCTAACCCCGTGCTGTACCTGTCCTGGGAGTGTTTGATGGGGACAGTGTAGTGGGAGCTTTACTATGTATCTAACCCGTGCTGTACCTGTCCTGGGAGTGTTTGATGGGGACAGTGTAGAAGGAGCTTTACTCTGTATCTAACCCCGTGCTGCACCAGTCCTGGGAGTGTTTGATGGGGACAGTGTGGAGGGAGCTTTACTCTGTATCTAACCCCGTGCTGTACCTGTCCTGGGAGTGTTTGATGAGGACAGTATAGAGGGAGCTTTATTCTGTATCTAACCCCGTGCTGTACCTGTCCTGGGGGTGTTTGATGGGGACAGTGTAGTGGAAGCTTTACTCTGTATCTAACCCTGTGCTGTACCTGTCCTGGGAGTGTTTGATGGGGACAGTATAGAGGGAGCTTTACTCTGTATCTAACCCCGTGCTGTACCTGTCCTGGGAGTGTTTGATGGGGACAGTGTGGAGGGAGCTTTACTCTGTATCTAACCCCGTGCTGTACCTGTTCTGGGAGTGTTTGATGGGGACAGTGTAGAGGGAGCTTTACTCTGTATCTAACCCCGTGATGTGCCTGTCCTGGGAGTATTTGATGGGGACTGTGTAGAGGGGGCTTTACTCTGTATCTAACCCCGTGCTGTACCTGTCCTGGGAGTGTTTGATGGGGACAGTATAGAGCGAGCTTTATTCTGTATCTAACCCCGTGCTGTACCTGTCCTGGGGGTGTTTGATGGGGACACTGTAGAGGGAGCTTTACTCTGTATCTAACCCCGTGCTGTACCTGTCCTGGGAGTGTTTGATGGGGACAGTGTAGAGGGAGCATTACTCTGTATCGAACCCCGTGCTGTACCTGGCCTAGGAATGTTTGATGGGGACAGTATCGAGGGAGCTTTATTCTGTATCTAACCCCGTGCTGTACCTGTCCTGGGAGTTTTTGATGGGGACAGTGTAGAGGGAGCTTTACTCTGTATCTAACCCCGTGCTGTACCTGGCCTGGGAGTGTTTGATGGGGACAGTGTAGAGGGAGCTTTACTCTGTATCTAACCCAGTGCTGTACCTGTCCTGGGAGTGTTTGATGGGTTCAGTGTAGAGGGAGCTTTACTCTTTATTTAACCCCGTGCTGTACCTGTCCTGGGAGTGTTTGATGGGGGACAGTGCAGAGGGAGTTTACTCTGTATCGAACCCCGTGCTGTACCTGTCCTGGGAGTGTTTGATGAGGACAGTGTGGAGGGAGCTTTACTCTGTATCCAACCCCCGTGCTGCACCTGTCCAGGGAGTGTTTGATGGGGACAGTGTGGAGGGAGCTTTACTCTGTATCTAACCCTGTGCTGTACCTGTCCTGGGAGTGTTTGATGGGGACAGTATAGAGGGAGCTTTCCTCTGTATCTAACCCCGTGCTGTTCCTGTTCTGGGAGTGTTTGATGGGGACAGTGTAGAGGGAGCCTTACTCTGTATCTAACCCCGTGCTGTGCCTGTCCTGGGAGTTTTTGATGGGGACAGTGGAGAGGGAGCTTTACTCTGTTTCTAACCCCGTGCTGTACCTGGCCTGGGAGTGTTTGATGGGGACAGTGTAGAGGGAGCTTTACTCTGTATCTAACCCAGTGCTGTACCTGTCCTGGGAGTGTTTGATGGGGACAGTGTAGAGGGAGCTTTACTCTTTATTTAACCCCGTGCTGTACCTGTCCTGGGAGTGTTTGATGGGGGACAGTGTAGAGGGAGTTTACTCTGTATCTAACCCCGTGCTGTACCTGTCCTGGGAGTGTTTGATGAGGAGAGTGTGGAGGGAGCTTTACTCTGTATCCAACCCCCGTGCTGCACCTGTCCTGGGGGAGTTTGATGGGGACAGTGTAGAGGGAGCTTTACTCTGTATCTAACCCCGTGCTGTACCTGTCCTGCGAGTGTTTGATGGGGACAGTGTAGAGGGAGCTTTACTCTGTATCTAACCCCATGCTGTACCTGTCCTGCGAGTGTTTGATGGGGACAGTGTAGAGGGATCTTTACTCTGGATCTAACCCTGTGTTTTACCAGTCCTGGGAGTGTTTGATGGGGACAGTGTAGAGGGAGCTTTACTCTGTATCTAACCCCGTGCTGTACCTGTCCTGGGAGTGTTTGATGGGGACAGGGTAGAGGGAGCTTTACTCTGTATCTAACCCCGTGCTGTACCTGTCCTGGGAGTGTTTGATGGGGACAGTGTAGAGGGAGCATTACTCTGTATCGAACCCCGTGCTGTACCTGGCCTAGGAATGTTTGATGGGGACAGTATCGAGGGAGCTTTATTCTGTATCTAACCCCGTGCTGTACCTGTCCTGGGAGTTTTTGATGGGGACAGTGTAGAGGGAGCTTTACTCTGTATCTAACCCCGTGCTGTACCTGGCCTGGGAGTGTTTGATGGGGACAGTGTAGAGGGAGCTTTACTCTGTATCTAACCCAGTGCTGTACCTGTCCTGGGAGTGTTTGATGGGTTCAGTGTAGAGGGAGCTTTACTCTTTATTTAACCCCGTGCTGTACCTGTCCTGGGAGTGTTTGATGGGGGACAGTGCAGAGGGAGTTTACTCTGTATCGAACCCCGTGCTGTACCTGTCCTGGGAGTGTTTGATGAGGACAGTGTGGAGGGAGCTTTACTCTGTATCCAACCCCCGTGCTGCACCTGTCCAGGGAGTGTTTGATGAGGACAGTGTGGAGGGAGCTTTACTCTGTATCTAACCCTGTGCTGTACCTGTCCTGGGAGTGTTTGATGGGGACAGTATAGAGGGAGCTTTCCTCTGTATCTAACCCCGTGCTGTACCTGTTCTGGGAGTGTTTGATGGGGACAGTGTAGAGGGAGCCTTACTCTGTATCTAACCCCGTGCTGTGCCTGTCCTGGGAGTTTTTGATGGGGACAGTGGAGAGGGAGCTTTACTCTGTTTCTAACCCCGTGCTGTACCTGGCCTGGGAGTGTTTGATGGGGACAGTGTAGAGGGAGCTTTACTCTGTATCTAACCCAGTGCTGTACCTGTCCTGGGAGTGTTTGATGGGGACAGTGTAGAGGGAGCTTTACTCTTTATTTAACCCCGTGCTGTACCTGTCCTGGGAGTGTTTGATGGGGGACAGTGTAGAGGGAGTTTACTCTGTATCTAACCCCGTGCTGTACCTGTCCTGGGAGTGTTTGATGAGGAGAGTGTGGAGGGAGCTTTACTCTGTATCCAACCCCCGTGCTGCACCTGTCCTGGGGGAGTTTGATGGGGATAGTGTAGAGGGAGCTTTACTCTGTATCTAACCCCGTGCTGTACCTGTCCTGCGAGTGTTTGATGGGGACAGTGTAGAGGGAGCTTTACTCTGTATCTAACCCCGTGCTGTACCTGTCCTGCGAGTGTTTGATGGGGACAGTGTAGAGGGATCTTTACTCTGTATCTAACCCTGTGTTTTACCAGTCCTGGGAGTGTTTGATGGGGACAGTGTAGAGGGAGCTTTACTCTGTATCTAACCCCGTGCTGTACCTGTCCTGGGAGTGTTTGATGGGGACAGGGTAGAGGGAGCTTTACTCTGTAACTAACCCCGTGCTGTACCTGTCCTGGGAGTGTTTGATGGGGACAGTGCAGAGGTAGTTTATTCTGTATCTAACCCCGTGCTGTACCTGTCCTGGGAGTGTTTGATGGGGACAGTGTAGTGGGAGCTTTACTATGTATCTAACCCGTGCTGTACCTGTCCTGGGAGTGTTTGATGGGGACAGTGTAGAAGGAGCTTTACTCTGTATCTAACCCCGTGCTGCACCAGTCCTGGGAGTGTTTGATGGGGACAGTGTGGAGGGAGCTTTACTCTGTATCTAACCCCGTGCTGTACCTGTCCTGGGAGTTTTTGATGGGGACAGTGGAGAGGGAGCTTTACTCTGTATCGAACCCCGTGCTGTACCTGTCCTGGGAGTGTTTGATGAGGACAGTGTGGAGGGAGCTTTACTCTGTATCCAACCCCCGTGCTGCACCTGTCCAGGGAGTGTTTGATGGGGACAGTGTGGAGGGAGCTTTACTCTGTATCTAACCCCGTGCTGTACCTGGCCTGGGAGTGTTTGATGGGGACAGTGTAGAGGGAGCTTTACTCTGTATCTAACCCAGTGCTGTACCTGTCCTGGGAGTGTTTGATGGGTTCAGTGTAGAGGGAGCTTTACTCTTTATTTAACCCCGTGCTGTACCTGTCCTGGGAGTGTTTGATGGGGGACAGTGCAGAGGGAGTTTACTCTGTATCGAACCCCGTGCTGTACCTGTCCTGGGAGTGTTTGATGAGGACAGTGTGGAGGGAGCTTTACTCTGTATCCAACCCCCGTGCTGCACCTGTCCAGGGAGTGTTTGATGAGGACAGTGTGGAGGGAGCTTTACTCTGTATCTAACCCTGTGCTGTACCTGTCCTGGGAGTGTTTGATGGGGACAGTATAGAGGGAGCTTTCCTCTGTATCTAACCCCGTGCTGTACCTGTTCTGGGAGTGTTTGATGGGGACAGTGTAGAGGGAGCCTTACTCTGTATCTAACCCCGTGCTGTGCCTGTCCTGGGAGTTTTTGATGGGGACAGTGGAGAGGGAGCTTTACTCTGTTTCTAACCCCGTGCTGTACCTGGCCTGGGAGTGTTTGATGGGGACAGTGTAGAGGGAGCTTTACTCTGTATCTAACCCAGTGCTGTACCTGTCCTGGGAGTGTTTGATGGGGACAGTGTAGAGGGAGCTTTACTCTTTATTTAACCCCGTGCTGTACCTGTCCTGGGAGTGTTTGATGGGGGACAGTGTAGAGGGAGTTTACTCTGTATCTAACCCCGTGCTGTACCTGTCCTGGGAGTGTTTGATGAGGAGAGTGTGGAGGGAGCTTTACTCTGTATCCAACCCCCGTGCTGCACCTGTCCTGGGGGAGTTTGATGGGGATAGTGTAGAGGGAGCTTTACTCTGTATCTAACCCCGTGCTGTACCTGTCCTGCGAGTGTTTGATGGGGACAGTGTAGAGGGAGCTTTACTCTGTATCTAACCCCGTGCTGTACCTGTCCTGCGAGTGTTTGATGGGGACAGTGTAGAGGGATCTTTACTCTGTATCTAACCCTGTGTTTTACCAGTCCTGGGAGTGTTTGATGGGGACAGTGTAGAGGGAGCTTTACTCTGTATCTAACCCCGTGCTGTACCTGTCCTGGGAGTGTTTGATGGGGACAGGGTAGAGGGAGCTTTACTCTGTATCTAACCCCGTGCTGTACCTGTCCTGGGAGTGTTTGATGGGGACAGTGCAGAGGTAGTTTATTCTGTATCTAACCCCGTGCTGTACCAGTCCTGGGAGTGTTTGATGGGGACAGTGTGGAGGGAGCTTTACTCTGTATCTAACCCCGTGCTGTACCTGTCCTGGGAGTTTTTGATGGGGACAGTGGAGAGGGAGCTTTACTCTGTATCGAACCCCGTGCTGTACCTGTCCTGGGAGTGTTTGATGAGGACAGTGTGGAGGGAGCTTTACTCTGTATCCAACCCCCGTGCTGCACCTGTCCAGGGAGTGTTTGATGGGGACAGTGTGGAGGGAGCTTTACTCTGTATCTAACCCTGTGCTGTACCTGTCCTGGGAGTGTTTGATGGGGACAGTATAGAGGGAGCTTTCCTCTGTATCTAACCCCGTGCTGTACCTGTTCTGGGAGTGTTTGATGGGGACAGTGTAGAGGGAGCCTTACTCTGTATCTAACCCCGTGCTGTGCCTGTCCTGGGAGTTTTTGATGGGGACAGTGGAGAGGGAGCTTTACTCTGTTTCTAACCCCGTGCTGTACCTGGCCTGGGAGTGTTTGATGGGGACAGTGTAGAGGGAGCTTTACTCTGTATCTAACCCAGTGCTGTACCTGTCCTGGGAGTGTTTGATGGGGACAGTGTAGAGGGAGCTTTACTCTTTATTTAACCCCGTGCTGTACCTGTCCTGGGAGTGTTTGATGGGGGACAGTGTAGAGGGAGTTTACTCTGTATCTAACCCCGTGCTGTACCTGTCCTGGGAGTGTTTGATGAGGAGAGTGTGGAGGGAGCTTTACTCTGTATCCAACCCCCGTGCTGCACCTGTCCTGGGGGAGTTTGATGGGGACAGTGTAGAGGGAGCTTTACTCTGTATCTAACCCCGTGCTGTACCTGTCCTGCGAGTGTTTGATGGGGACAGTGTAGAGGGAGCTTTACTCTGTATCTAACCCCGTGCTGTACCTGTCCTGCGAGTGTTTGATGGGGACAGTGTAGAGGGATCTTTACTCTGTATCTAACCCTGTGTTTTACCAGTCCTGGGAGTGTTTGATGGGGACAGTGTAGAGGGAGCTTTACTCTGTATCTAACCCCGTGCTGTACCTGTCCTGGGAGTGTTTGATGGGGACAGGGTAGAGGGAGCTTTACTCTGTATCTAACCCCGTGCTGTACCTGTCCTGGGAGTGTTTGATGGGGACAGTGTACTGGGAGCTTTACTATGTATCTAACCCGTGCTGTACCTGTCCTGGGAGTGTTTGATGGGGACAGTGTAGAAGGAGCTTTACTCTGTATCTAACCCCGTGCTGCACCAGTCCTGGGAGTGTTTGATGGGGACAGTGTGGAGGGAGCTTTACTCTGTATCTAACCCCGTGCTGTACCTGTCCTGGGGGTGTTTGATGGGGACAGTGTAGAGGAAGCTTTACTCTGTATCTAACCCTGTGCTGTACCTGTCCTGGGAGTGTTTGATGGGGACAGTATAGAGGGAGCTTTACTCTGTATCTAACCCCGTGCTGTACCTGTCCTGGGAGTGTTTGATGGGGACAGTGTGGAGGGAGCTTTACTCTGTATCTAACCCCGTGCTGTACCTGTTCTGGGAGTGTTTGATGGGGACAGTGTAGAGGGAGCTTTACTCTGTATCTAACCCCGTGATGTGCCTGTCCTGGGAGTGTTTGATGGGGACAGTGTAGAGGGAGCTTTACTCTGTATCTAACCCCGTGCTGTACCTGTCCTGAGAGTGTTTGATGGGGACAGTATAGAGGGAGCTTTATTCTGTATCTAACCCCGTGCTGTACCTGTCCTGGGGGTGTTTGATGGGGACACTGTAGAGGGAGCTTTACTCTGTATCTAACCCCGTGCTGTACCTGTCCTGGGAGTGTTTGATGGGGACAGTGTAGAGGGAGCATTACTCTGTATCGAACACCGTGCTGTACCTGGCCTAGGAATGTTTGATGGGGACAGTATCGAGGGAGCTTTATTCCGTATCTAACCCCGTGCTGTACCTGTCCTGGGAGTTTTTGATGGGGACAGTGTAGAGGGAGCTTTACTCTGTATCTAACCCCGTGCTGTACCTGGCCTGGGAGTGTTTGATGGGGACAGTGTAGAGGGAGCTTTACTCTGTATCTAACCCAGTGCTGTACCTGTCCTGGGAGTGTTTGATGGGTTCAGTGTAGAGGGAGCTTTACTCTTTATTTAACCCCGTGCTGTACCTGTCCTGGGAGTGTTTGATGGGGGACAGTGCAGAGGGAGTTTACTCTGTATCGAACCCCGTGCTGTACCTGTCCTGGGAGTGTTTGATGAGGACAGTGTGGAGGGAGCTTTACTCTGTATCCAACCCCCGTGCTGCACCTGTCCAGGGAGTGTTTGTTGGGGACAGTGTGGAGGGAGCTTTACTCTGTATCTAACCCTGTGCTGTACCTGTCCTGGGAGTGTTTGATGGGGACAGTATAGAGGGAGCTTTCCTCTGTATCTAACCCCGTGCTGTACCTGTTCTGGGAGTGTTTGATGGGGACAGTGTAGAGGGAGCCTTACTCTGTATCTAACCCCGTGCTGTGCCTGTCCTGGGAGTTTTTGATGGGGACAGTGGAGAGGGAGCTTTACTCTGTATCTAACCCCGTGCTGTCCCTGTCCTGGGAGTGTTTGATGGTGACAGTGTAGAGGGAGCTTTACTCTTTATTTAACCCCGTGCTGGACCTGTCCTGGGAGTGTTTGATGGGGGACAGTGTAGAGGGAGTTTACTCTGTATCTAACCCCGTGCTGTACCTGTCCTGGGAGTGTTTGATGAGGACAGTGTGGAGGGAGCTTTACTCTGTATCCAACCCCCGTGCTGCACCTGTCCTGGGGGAGTTTGATGGGGACAGTGTAGAGGGAGCTTTACTCTGTGTCTAACCCCGTGCTGTACCTGTCCTGCGAGTGTTTGATGGGGACAGTTTAGAGGGAGCTTTACTCTGTATCTAACCCCGTGCTGTACCTGTTCTGGGAGTGTTTGATGGGGACAGTGTAGAGGGAGCTTTACTCTGTATTTAACCCGTGCTGTACCTGTCCTGGGAGCGTTTGATGGGGACAGTGTAGAGGGAGCTTTACTCTGCATTTCACCCCGTCCTGTACCTGTCCTGTCCTGGGAGTGTTTGATGGGGACAGGGTAGAGGGAGCTTTACTCTGTATCTAGCCACGTGCTGTACCTGTCCTGTGAGTGTTTGATGGGGACAGTGTAGAGGGAGCTTTGCTCTGTATCTAACCCCGTGCTGTACCTGTCCTGGGAGTGTTTGATGGGGACAGTTTAGAGGGAGCTTTACTCTGTATCTAACCCCGTGCTGTACCTGTCCTGGGAGTGTTTGATGGGGACAGTGTGGAGTGAGCTTTACTCGGTATCTAACCTCGTGCTGTACCTGTCATGGGAGTGTTTGATGGGGACAGTGTCGAGGGAGCTTTACTCTGTATCTAACCCCGTGCTGTACCTGTCCTGGGAGTGTTTGATGGGGACAGTGTAGAGGGAGCTTTACTCTGCATCTAACCCCGTCCTGTACCTGTCCTGTCCTGGGAGTGTTTGATGGGGACAGGGTAGAGGGAGCTTTACTCTGTATCTAACCACGTGCTGTACCTGTCCTGGGAGTGTTTGATGGGGACAGTGTAGAGGGAGCTTTACTCTGTATCTAACCCCGTGCTGTACCTGTCCTGGGAGTGTTTGATGGGGACAGTGTAGAGGGAGCTTTACTCTGTATCTAAACCCGTGCTGTACCTGTCCTGGGAGTGTTTGATGGGGACAGTTTAGAGGGAGCTTTACTCTGTATCTAACCCTGTGCTGTACCTGTCCTGGGAGTGTTTGATGGGGACAGTGTAGAGGGAGCTTTACTCTGTATCTAACCCCGTGCTGTACCTCTCCTGGGAATGTTTGATGGGGACAGTTTAGAGGGAGCTTTACTCTGTATCTAACCCCGTGCTGTACCTGTTCTGGGAGTGTTTGATGGGGACAGTGTAGAGGGAGCTTTACTCTGTATCTAACCCTGTGCTGTACCTGTCCTGGGAGCGTTTGATGGGGACAGTGTAGAGGGATCTTTACTCTGTATCTAACCCTGTGTTTTACCAGTCCTGGGAGTGTTTGATGGGGACAGTGTAGAGGGAGCTTTACTCTGTATCTAACCCCGTGCTGTACCTGTCCTGGGAGTGTTTGATGGGGACAGGGTAGAGGGAGCTTTACTCTGTATCTAACCCCGTGCTGTACCTGTCCTGGGAGTGTTTGATGGGGACAGTGCAGAGGTAGTTTACTCTGTATCTAACCCCGTGCTGTACCTGTCCTGGGAGTGTTTGATGGGGACAGTGTAGTGGGAGCTTTACTATGTATCTAACCCGTGCTGTACCTGTCCTGGGAGTGTTTGATGGGGACAGTGTAGAAGGAGCTTTACTCTGTATCTAACCCCGTGCTGCACCAGTCCTGGGAGTGTTTGATGGGGACAGTGTGGAGGGAGCTTTACTCTGTATCTAACCCCGTGCTGTACCTGTCCTGGGAGTGTTTGATGAGGACAGTATAGAGGGAGCTTTATTCTGTATCTAACCCCGTGCTGTACCTGTCCTGGGGGTGTTTGATGGGGACAGTGTAGAGGAAGCTTTACTCTGTATCTAACCCTGTGCTGTACCTGTCCTGGGAGTGTTTGATGGGGACAGTATAGAGGGAGCTTTACTCTGTATCTAACCCCGTGCTGTACCTGTCCTGGGAGTGTTTGATGGGGACAGTGTGGAGGGAGCTTTACTCTGTATCTAACCCCGTGCTGTACCTGTTCTGGGAGTGTTTGATGGGGACAGTGTAGAGGGAGCTTTACTCTGTATCTAACCCCGTGATGTGCCTGTCCTGGGAGTGTTTGATGGGGACAGTGTAGAGGGAGCTTTACTCTGTATCTAACCCCGTGCTGTACCTGTCCTGAGAGTGTTTGATGGGGACAGTATAGAGGGAGCTTTATTCTGTATCTAACCCCGTGCTGTACCTGTCCTGGGGGTGTTTGATGGGGACACTGTAGAGGGAGCTTTACTCTGTATCTAACCCCGTGCTGTACCTGTCCTGGGAGTGTTTGATGGGGACAGTGTAGAGGGAGCATTACTCTGTATCGAACCCCGTGCTGTACCTGGCCTAGGAATGTTTGATGGGGACAGTATCGAGGGAGCTTTATTCCGTATCTAACCCCGTGCTGTACCTGTCCTGGGAGTTTTTGATGGGGACAGTGTAGAGGGAGCTTTACTCTGTATCTAACCCCGTGCTGTACCTGGCCTGGGAGTGTTTGATGGGGACAGTGTAGAGGGAGCTTTACTCTGTATCTAACCCAGTGCTGTACCTGTCCTGGGAGTGTTTGATGGGTTCAGTGTAGAGGGAGCTTTACTCTTTATTTAACCCCGTGCTGTACCTGTCCTGGGAGTGTTTGATGGGGGACAGTGCAGAGGGAGTTTACTCTGTATCGAACCCCGTGCTGTACCTGTCCTGGGAGTGTTTGATGAGGACAGTGTGGAGGGAGCTTTACTCTGTATCCAACCCCCGTGCTGCACCTGTCCAGGGAGTGTTTGTTGGGGACAGTGTAGAGGGAGCTTTACTCTGTATCTAACCCCGTGCTGTACCTGTCCTGGGAGTGTTTGATGGGGACAGTGTAGAGGGAGCTTTACTCTGTATCTAACCCAGTGTTGTACCTGTCCTGGGAGTGTTTGATGGGGACAGTGTAGAGGGAGCTTTACTCTGTATCTAACCCCATGCTGTACCTGTCCTGGGAGTGTTTGATGGGGACAGTGTAGAGGGAGCTTTACTCTGTATCTAACCCCATGCTGGATCTGTCCTGGGAGTGTTTGATGGGGACAGTGTAGAGGGAGCTTTACTCTGTATCTAACCCCGTGCTGTACCTATCCTGGGAGTGTTTGATGGGGACAGTGTAGAGGGAGTTTTACACTTGATCTAACCCCGTGCTGTACCTGTCCTGGGAGTGTTTGATGGGGACAGTGTAGAGAGAGCTTACTCTGTATCTAACCCCGTGCTGTGCCTGTCCTGGGAGTGTTTGATGGGGACAGTGTAGAGGGAGCTTTACTCTGTATCTAACCCCGTGCTGTACCTGTCCTGGGAGTGTTTGATGGGGTCAGTGTAGAGGGAGTTTACTCTGTATCTAACCCCGTGCTGTACCTGTCCTGGGTGTGTTTGATGGGGACAGTGTAGAGGTAGTTTACTCTGTATCTAACCCCGTGCTGTACCAGTCCTGGGAGTGTTTGATGGGGACAGTGTAGAGGGAGCTTTACTCTGTATCTAACCCCGTGCAGTACCTGTCCTGGGAGTGTTTGATGGGGACAGTGTAGAGGGAGCTTTACTCTGCATCTAACCCCGTGCTGTACCTGTCCTGTCCTGGGAGTGTTTGATGGGGACAGGGTAGAGGGAGCTTTACTCTGTATCTAACCCTGTGCTGTACCTGTCCTGGGAGTGTTTGATGGGGACAGTGCAGAGGTAGTTTACTCTGTATCTAACCCCGTGCTGTACCTGTCCTGGGAGTGTTTGATGGGGACAGTGTAGTGGGAGCTTTACTATGTATCTAACCCGTGCTGTACCTGTCCTGGGAGTGTTTGATGGGGACAGTGTAGAAGGAGCTTTACTCTGTATCTAACCCCGTGCTGCACCAGTCCTGGGGGTGTTTGATGGGGACAGTGTAGTGGAAGCTTTACTCTGTATCTAACCCTGTGCTGTACCTGTCCTGGGAGTGTTTGATGGGGACAGTATAGAGGGAGCTTTACTCTGTATCTAACCCCGTGCTGTACCTGTCCTGGGAGTGTTTGATGGGGACAGTGTGGAGGGAGCTTTACTCTGTATCTAACCCCGTGCTGTACCTGTTCTGGGAGTGTTTGATGGGGACAGTGTAGAGGGAGCTTTACTCTGTATCTAACCCCGTGATGTGCCTGTCCTGGGAGTGTTTGATGGGGACAGTGTAGAGGGGGCTTTACTCTGTATCTAACCCCGTGCTGTACCTGTCCTGGGAGTGTTTGATGGGGACAGTATAGAGCGAGCTTTATTCTGTATCTAACCCCGTGCTGTACCTGTCCTGGGGGTGTTTGATGGGGACACTGTAGAGGGAGCTTTACTCTGTATCTAACCCCGTGCTGTACCTGTCCTGGGAGTGTTTGATGGGGACAGTGTAGAGGGAGCATTACTCTGTATCGAACCCCGTGCTGTACCTGGCCTAGGAATGTTTGATGGGGACAGTATCGAGGGAGCTTTATTCTGTATCTAACCCCGTGCTGTACCTGTCCTGGGAGTTTTTGATGGGGACAGTGTAGAGGGAGCTTTACTCTGTATCTAACCCCGTGCTGTACCTGGCCTGGGAGTGTTTGATGGGGACAGTGAAGAGGGAGCTTTACTCTGTATCTAACCCAGTGCTGTACCTGTCCTGGGAGTGTTTGATGGGTTCAGTGTAGAGGGAGCTTTACTCTTTATTTAACCCCGTGCTGTACCTGTCCTGGGAGTGTTTGATGGGGGACAGTGCAGAGGGAGTTTACTCTGTATCGAACCCCGTGCTGTACCTGTCCTGGGAGTGTTTGATGAGGACAGTGTGGAGGGAGCTTTACTCTGTATCTAACCCCGTGCTGTACCTGTCCTGGGAGTGTTTGATGGGGACAGTGTGGAGGGAGCTTTACTCTGTATCTAACCCTGTGCTGTACCTGTCCTGGGAGTGTTTGATGGGGACAGTATAGAGGGAGCTTTCCTCTGTATCTAACCCCGTGCTGTACCTGTTCTGGGAGTGTTTGATGGGGACAGTGTAGAGGGAGCCTTACTCTGTATCTAACCCCGTGCTGTGCCTGTCCTGGGAGTTTTTGATGGGGACAGTGGAGAGGGAGCTTTACTCTGTTTCTAACCCCGTGCTGTACCTGGCCTGGGAGTGTTTGATGGGGACAGTGTAGAGGGAGCTTTACTCTGTATCTAACCCAGTGCTGTACCTGTCCTGGGAGTGTTTGATGGGGACAGTGTAGAGGGAGCTTTACTCTTTATTTAACCCCGTGCTGTACCTGTCCTGGGAGTGTTTGATGGGGGACAGTGTAGAGGGAGTTTACTCTGTATCTAACCCCGTGCTGTACCTGTCCTGGGAGTGTTTGATGAGGAGAGTGTGGAGGGAGCTTTACTCTGTATCCAACCCCCGTGCTGCACCTGTCCTGGGGGAGTTTGATGGGGACAGTGTAGAGGGAGCTTTACTCTGTATCTAACCCCGTGCTGTACCTGTCCTGCGAGTGTTTGATGGGGACAGTGTAGAGGGAGCTTTACTCTGTATCTAACCCCGTGCTGTACCTGTCCTGCGAGTGTTTGATGGGGACAGTGTAGAGGGATCTTTACTCTGTATCTAACCCTGTGTTTTACCAGTCCTGGGAGTGTTTGATGGGGACAGTGTAGAGGGAGCTTTACTCTGTATCTAACCCCGTGCTGGACCTGTCCTGGGAGTGTTTGATGGGGACAGGGTAGAGGGAGCTTTACTCTGTATCTAACCCCGTGCTGTACCTGTCCTGGGAGTGTTTGATGGGGACAGTGCAGAGGTAGTTTATTCTGTATCTAACCCCGTGCTGTACCTGTCCTGGGAGTGTTTGATGGGGACAGTGTAGTGGGAGCTTTACTATGTATCTAACCCGTGCTGTACCTGTCCTGGGAGTGTTTGATGGGGACAGTGTAGAAGGAGCTTTACTCTGTATCTAACCCCGTGCTGCACCAGTCCTGGGAGTGTTTGATGGGGACAGTGTGGAGGGAGCTTTACTCTGTATCTAACCCCGTGCTGTACCTGTCCTGGGAGTGTTTGATGAGGACAGTATAGAGGGAGCTTTATTCTGTATCTAACCCCGTGCTGTACCTGTCCTGGGGGTGTTTGATGGGGACAGTATAGAGGGAGCTTTACTCTGTACCTAACCCTGTGCTGTACCTGTCCTGGGAGTGTTTGATGGGGACAGTATAGAGGGAGCTTTACTCTGTATCTAACCCCGTGCTGTACCTGTCCTGGGAGTGTTTGATGGGGACAGTGTGGAGGGAGCTTTACTCTGTATCTAACCCCGTGCTGTACCTGTTCTGGGAGTGTTTGATGGGGACAGTGTAGAGGGAGCTTTACTCTGTATCTAACCCCGTGATGTGCCTGTCCTGGGAGTGTTTGATGGGGACAGTGTAGAGGGAGCTTTACTCTGTATCTAACCCCGTGCTGTACCTGTCCTGAGAGTGTTTGATGGGGACAGTATAGAGGGAGCTTTATTCTGTATCTAACCCCGTGCTGTACCTGTCCTGGGGGTGTTTGATGGGGACACTGTAGAGGGAGCTTTACTCTGTATCTAACCCCGTGCTGTACCTGTCCTGGGAGTGTTTGATGGGGACAGTGTAGAGGGAGCATTACTCTGTATCGAACACCGTGCTGTACCTGGCCTAGGAATGTTTGATGGGGACAGTATCGAGGGAGCTTTATTCCGTATCTAACCCCGTGCTGTACCTGTCCTGGGAGTTTTTGATGGGGACAGTGTAGAGGGAGCTTTACTCTGTATCTAACCCCGTGCTGTACCTGGCCTGGGAGTGTTTGATGGGGACAGTGTAGAGGGAGCTTTACTCTGTATCTAACCCAGTGCTGTACCTGTCCTGGGAGTGTTTGATGGGTTCAGTGTAGAGGGAGCTTTACTCTTTATTTAACCCCGTGCTGTACCTGTCCTGGGAGTGTTTGATGGGGGACAGTGCAGAGGGAGTTTACTCTGTATCGAACCCCGTGCTGTACCTGTCCTGGGAGTGTTTGATGAGGACAGTGTGGAGGGAGCTTTACTCTGTATCCAACCCCCGTGCTGCACCTGTCCAGGGAGTGTTTGTTGGGGACAGTGTGGAGGGAGCTTTACTCTGTATCTAACCCTGTGCTGTACCTGTCCTGGGAGTGTTTGATGGGGACAGTGTAGAGGGAGCTTTACTCTGTATCTAACCCCGTGCTGTACCTGTCCTGGGAGTGTTTGATGGGGACAGTGTAGAGGGAGCCTTACTCTGTATCTAACCCCGTGCTGTACCTGTTCTGGGAGTGTTTGATGGGGACAGTATAGAGGGAGCTTTCCTCTGTATCTAACCCCGTGCTGTACCTGTTCTGGGAGTGTTTGATGGGGACAGTGTAGAGGGAGCCTTACTCTGTATCTAACCCCGTGCTGTGCCTGTCCTGGGAGTTTTTGATGGGGACAGTGGAGAGGGAGCTTTACTCTGTTTCTAACCCCGTGCTGTACCTGGCCTGGGAGTGTTTGATGGGGACAGTGTAGAGGGAGCTTTACTCTGTATCTAACCCAGTGCTGTACCTGTCCTGGGAGTGTTTGATGGTGACAGTGTAGAGGGAGCTTTACTCTTTATTTAACCCCGTGCTGGACCTGTCCTGGAAGTGTTTGATGGGAGACAGTGTAGAGGGAGTTTACTCTGTATCTAACCCCGTGCTGTACCTGTCCTGGGAGTGTTTGATGAGGACAGTGTGGAGGGAGCTTTACTCTGTATCCAACCCCCGTGCTGCACCTGTCCTGGGGGAGTTTGATGGGGGCAGTGTAGAGGGAGCTTTACTCTGTGTCTAACCCCGTGCTGTACCTGTCCTGCGAGTGTTTGATGGGGACAGTTTAGAGGGAGCTTTACTCTGTATCTAACCCCGTGCTGTACCTGTTCTGGGAGTGTTTGATGGGGACAGTGTAGAGGGAGCTTTACTCTGTATTTAACCCGTGCTGTACCTGTCCTGGGAGCGTTTGATGGGGACAGTGTAGAGGGAGCTTTACTCTGCATTTCACCCCGTCCTGTACCTGTCCTGTCCTGGGAGTGTTTGATGGGGACAGGGTAGAGGGAGCTTTACTCTGTATCTAGCCACGTGCTGTACCTGTCCTGTGAGTGATTGATGGGGACAGTGTAGAGGGAGCTTTGCTCTGTATCTAACCCCGTGCTGTACCTGTCCTGGGAGTGTTTGATGGGGACAGTTTAGAGGGAGCTTTACTCTGTATCTAACCCCGTGCTGTACCTGTCCTGGGAGTGTTTGATGGGGACAGTGTGGAGTGAGCTTTACTCGGTATCTAACCTCGTGCTGTACCTGTCATGGGAGTGTTTGATGGGGACAGTGTCGAGGGAGCTTTACTCTGTATCTAACCCCGTGCTGTACCTGTCCTGGGAGTGTTTGATGGGGACAGTGTAGAGGGAGCTTTACTCTGCATCTAACCCCGTCCTGTACCTGTCCTGTCCTGGGAGTGTTTGATGGGGACAGGGTAGAGGGAGCTTTACTCTGTATCTAACCACGTGCTGTACCTGTCCTGGGAGTGTTTGATGGGGACAGTGTAGAGGGAGCTTTACTCTGTATCTAACCCCGTGCTGTACCTGTCCTGGGAGTGTTTGATGGGGACAGTGTAGAGGGAGCTTTACTCTGTATCTAAACCCGTGCTGTACCTGTCCTGGGAGTGTTTGATGGGGACAGTTTAGAGGGAGCTTTACTCTGTATCTAACCCTGTGCTGTACCTGTCCTGGGAGTGTTTGATGGGGACAGTGTAGAGGGAGCTTTACTCTGTATCTAACCCCGTGCTGTACCTCTCCTGGGAATGTTTGATGGGGACAGTTTAGAGGGAGCTTTACTCTGTATCTAACCCCGTGCTGTACCTGGCCTGGGAGTGTTTGATGGGGACAGTGTAGAGGGAGCTTTACTCTGTATCTAACCCTGTGCTGTACCTGTCCTGGGAGTGTTTGATGGGGACAGTGTAGACGGAGCTTTACTCTGTATCTAACCCGTGCTGTACCTTTCCTGGGAGTGTTTGATGGGGAAAGTGTAGAGGGAGCTTTACTCTGTATCTAACCCCGTGCTGTACCTGTCCTGGGAGCGTTTGATGGGGACAGTGTAGAGGGAGCTTTACTCTGCATTTAACCCCGTCCTGTACCTGTCCTGTCCTGGGAGTGTTTGATGGGGACAGGGTAGAGGGAGCTTTACTCTGTATCTAGCCACGTGCTGTACCTGTCCTGGGAGTGTTTGATGGGGACAGTTTAGAGGGAGCTTTACTCTGTGTCTAACCCCGTGCTGTACCTGTCCTGGGAGTGTTTGATGGGGACAGTGTGGAGTGAGCTTTACTCGGTATCTAACCTCGTGCTGTACCTGTCATGGGAGTGTTTGATGGGGATAGTGTCGAGGGAGCTTTACTCTGTATCTAACCCCGTGCTGTACCTGTCATGGGAGTGTTTGATGGGGACAGTGTAGAGGGAGCTTTACTCTGCATCTAACCCCGTCCTGTACCTGTCCTGTCCTGGGAGTGTTTGATGGGGACAGGGTAGAGGGAGCTTTACTCTGTATCTAACCACGTGCTGTACCTGTCCTGGGAGTGTTTGATGGGGACAGTGTAGAGGGAGCTTTACTCTGTATCTAACCCCGTGCTGTACCTGTCCTGGGACTGTTTGATGGGGACAGTGTAGATAGAGGGAGCTTTACTCTGTATCTAACCCCGTGCTGTACCTGTCCTGGGAGTGTTTGATGGGGACAGTTTAGAGGGAGCTTTACTCTGTATCTAACCCTGTGCTGTACCTGTCCTGGGAGTGTTTGATGGGGACAGTGTAGATGGAGCTTTACTCTGTATCTAACCCGTGCTGTACCTTTCCTGGGAGTGTTTGATGGGGACAGTGTAGAGGGAGCTTTACTCTGTATCTAACCCATGCTGTACCTGTCCTGGGAGTGTTTGATGGGGACAGTGTAGAGGGAGCTTTACTCTGTACCTAACCCCGTGCTGTACCTGTCCTGGGAGTGTTTGATGGGGACAGTGTAAAGGGAGCTTTACTCTGTATCTAACCCCGTGCTGTACCTGTCCTGGGAGTGTTTGATGGGGACAGTGTAGAGGGAGCTTTACTCTGCATTTAACCCCGTCCTGTACCTGTCCTGTCCTGGGAGTGTTTGATGGGGACAGTGTAGAGGGAGCTTTACTCTGTATCTAACCCCGTGCTGTACCTGTCCTGGGAGTGTTTGATGGGGACAGTTTAGAGGGAGCTTTACTCTGTATCTAACCCCGTACTGTACCTGTCCTGGGAGTGTTTGATGGGGACAGTGTGGAGTGACCTTTACTCGGTATCTACCTCGTGCTGTACCTGTCATGGGAGTGTTTGATCGGGACAGTGTCGAGGGAGCTTTACTCTGTATCTAACCCCGTGCTGTACCTGTCCTGGGAGTGTTTGATGGGGACAGTGTAGAGGGAGCTTTACTCTGTATCTAACCCCGTACTGTACCTGTCCTGGGAGTGTTTGATGGGGACAGTGTGGAGTGACCTTTACTCGGTATCTACCCCGTGCTGTACCTGTCCTGGGAGTGTTTGATGGGAACAGTGTAGAGGGAGCTTTACTCTGTATCTAACCCCGTGCTGTCCCTGTCCTGGGAGTGCTTGATGGGGACAGTGTAGAGGGAGCTTTACTCTGTATCTAACCCCGTGCTGTACCTGTCCTGGGAGTGTTTGATGGGGAACAGTGTAGAGGGAGCTTTACTCCGTATCTAACCCCGTGCTGTACCTGTCCTGGGAGTGTTTGATGGGGACAGTGTAGAGGGAGCTTTACTCTGTATCTAACCCCGTGCTGTACCTGTCCTGGGAGTGTTTGATGGGGACAGTGTAGAGGGAGCTTTACTCTGTATCTAACCCCGTGCTGTACCTGTCCCGGGAGTGTTTGATGGGGACAGTGTAGAGGGAGCTTTACTCTGAATCTAACCCCGTGCTGTACCTGTCCTGGGTGTGTTTGATGGGGACAGTGTAGAGGGAGCTTTACTCTGTGTCTAACCCTGTGCTGTACCTGTCCCGGGAGTGTTTGATGGGGACAGTGTAAAGGGAGCTTTACTCTGAATCTAAACCCGTGCTGTACCTGTCCTGGGAGTGTTTGATGGGCACAGTGTGGAGGGAGCTTTACTCTGTATCTAACCCCGTGCTGTACCTGTCCTGGGAGTGTTTGATGGGGACAGTGTAGAGGGAGCTTTACTCCGTATCTAACCCCGTGCTGTACCTGTCCTGGGAGTGATTGATGGGGACAGTGTAGAGGGAGCTTTACTATGTATCTAACCCCGTGCTGTACCTTTCCTGGGAGTGTTTGTTGGGACAGTGTAGTGGGAGCTTTACTCTGTATCTAACCCCGTGCTGTACCTGTCCTGGGAGTGTTTGATGGGGACAGTGTAGAGGGAGCTTTACTCTGTATCTAACCCCGTGCTGTAGCTGTCCTGGGAGTGTTTGATGGGGTCAGTGTAGGGGGAGCTTTACCCTGTATCTAACCCCGTGCTGAACCTTTCCTGAGAGTGTTTGATGGGGACAGTGAAGAGGGAGCTTTACTCTGTATCTAACCCCGTGCTGTAGCTGTCCTGGGAGTGTTTGATGGGGACAGGGTAGAGGGAGCTTTACTCTGTATCTAACCACGTGCTGTACCTGTCCTGGGAGTGTTTGATGGGGACAGTGTAGAGGGAGCTTTACTCTGTATCTAACCCCGTGCTGTACCTGTCCTGGGAGTGTTTGATGGGGACAGTGTGGAGTGAGCTTTACTCGGTATCTAACCTCGTGCTGTACCTGTCATGGGAGTGTTTGATGGGGATAGTGTCGAGGGAGCTTTACTCTGTATCTAACCCCGTGCTGTACCTGTCATGGGAGTGTTTGATGGGGACAGTGTAGAGGGAGCTTTACTCTGCATCTAACCCCGTCCTGTACCTGTCCTGTCCTGGGAGTGTTTGATGGGGACAGGGTAGAGGGAGCTTTACTCTGTATCTAGCCACGTGCTGTACCTGTCCTGGGAGTGTTTGATGGGGACAGTTTAGAGGGAGCTTTACTCTGTATCTAACCCCGTGCTGTAGCTGTCCTGGGAGTGTTTGATGGGGACAGTGTGGAGTGAGCTTTACTCGGTATCTAACCTCGTGCTGTACCTGTCATGGGAGTGTTTGATGGGGACAGTGTAGAGGGAGCTTTACTCTGTATCTAACCCCGTGCTGTACCTGTCATGGGAGTGTTTGATGGGGACAGTGTAGAGGGAGCTTTACTCTGTATCTAACCCTGTGCTGTACCTGTCCTGGGAGTGTTTGATGGGGACAGTGTCGAAGGAGCTTTACTCTGTATCTAACCCCGTGCTGTACCTGTCATGGGAGTGTTTGATGGGGACAGTGTAGAGGGAGCTTTACTCTGCATCTAACCCCGTCCTGTACCTGTCCTGTCCTGGGAGTGTTTGATGGGGACAGGGTAGAGGGAGCTTTACTCTGTATCTAACCACGTGCTGTACCTGTCCTGGGAGTGTTTGATGGGGACAGTGTAGAGGGAGCTTTACTCTGTATCTAACCCCGTGCTGTACCTGTCCTGGGAGTGTTTGATGGGGACAGTGTAGATAGAGGGAGCTTTACTCTGTATCTAACCCCGTGCTGTACCTGTCCTGGGAGTGTTTGATGGGGACAGTTTAGAGGGAGCTTTACTCTGTATCTAACCCTGTGCTGTACCTGTCCTGGGAGTGTTTGATGGGGACAGTGTAGATGGAGCTTTACTCTGTATCTAACCCGTGCTGTACCTTTCCTGGGAGTGTTTGATGGGGACAGTGTAGAGGGAGCTTTACTCTGTATCTAACCCATGCTGTACCTGTCCTGGGAGTGTTTGATGGGGACAGTGTAGAGGGAGCTTTACTCTGTACCTAACCCCGTGCTGTACCTGTCCTGGGAGTGTTTGATGGGGACAGTGTAGAGGGAGCTTTACTCTGTATCTAACCCCGTGCTGTACCTGTCCTGGGAGTGTTTGATGGGGACAGTGTAGAGGGAGCTTTACTCTGCATTTAACCCCGTCCTGTACCTGTCCTGTCCTGGGAGTGTTTGATGGGGACAGTGTAGAGGGAGCTTTACTCTGTATCTAACCCCGTGCTGTACCTGTCCTGGGAGTGTTTGATGGGGACAGTTTAGAGGGAGCTTTACTCTGTATCTAACCCCGTACTGTACCTGTCCTGGGAGTGCTTGATGGGGACAGTGTGGAGTGACCTTTACTCGGTATCTACCTCGTGCTGTACCTGTCATGGGAGTGTTTGATCGGGACAGTGTCGAGGGAGCTTTACTCTGTATCTAACCCCGTGCTGTACCTGTCCTGGGAGTGTTTGATGGGGACAATGTAGAGGGCGCCATACTCTCTATCTAACACCGTGCTGTACCTGTCCTGGGAGTGTTTGATGGGGACAGTGTAGAGGGAGCTTTACTCTGTATCTAACCCCGTGCTGTCCCTGTCCTGGGAGTGCTTGATGGGGACAGTGTAGAGGGAGCTTTACTCTGTATCTAACCCCGTGCTGTACCTGTCCTGGGAGTGTTTGATGGGGACAGTGTAGAGGGAGCTTTACTCCGTATCTAACCCCGTGCTGTACCTGTCCTGGGAGTGTTTGATGGGGACAGTGTAGAGGGAGCTTTACTCTGTATCTAACCCCGTGCGGTACCTGTCCTGGGAGTGTTTGATGGGGACAGTGTAGAGGGAGCTTTACTCTGTATCTAACCCCGTGCTGTACCTGTCCCGGGAGTGTTTGATGGGGACAGTGTAGAGGGAGCGTTACTCTGAATCTAACCCCGTGCTGTACCTGTCCTGGGAGTGTTTGATGGGGACAGTGTGGAGGGAGCTTTACTCTGTGTCTAACCCCGTGCTGTACCTGTCCCGGGAGTGTTTGATGGGGACAGTGTAAAGGGAGCTTTACTCTGAATCTAAACCCGTGCTGTACCTGTCCTGGGAGTGTTTGATGGGCACAGTGTGGAGGGAGCTTTACTCTGTATCTAACCCCGTGCTGTACCTGTCCTGGGAGTGTTTGATGGGGACAGTGTAGAGGGAGCTTTACTCCGTATCTAACCCCGTGCTGTACCTGTCCTGGAGTGTTTGATGGGGACAGTGTAGAGGGAGCTTTACTATGTATCTAACCCCGTGCTGTACCTTTCCTGGGAGTGTTTGTTGGGACAGTGTAGTGGGAGCTTTACTCTGTATCTAACCCCGTGCTGTACCTGTCCTGGGAGTGTTTGATGGGGACAGTGTAGAGGGAGCTTTACTCTGTATCTAACCCCGTGCTGTAGCTGTCCTGGGAGTGTTGGATGGGGTCAGTGTAGGGGGAGCTTTACCCTGTATCTAACCCCGTGCTGAACCTTTCCTGAGAGTGTTTGATGGGGACAGTGAAGAGGGAGCTTTACTCTGTATCTAACCCCGTGCTGTAACTGTCCTGGGAGTGTTTGATGGGGACAGTGTAGAGGGAGCTTTACTCTGTATCTAACCCCGTGCTGTAGCTGTCCTGGGAGTGTTTGATGGGGACAGGGTAGAGGGAGCTTTACTCTGTATCTAACCACGTGCTGTACCTGTCCTGGGAGTGTTTGATGGGGACAGTGTAGAGGGAGCTTTACTCTGTATCTAACCCCGTGCTGTACCTGTCCTGGGAGTGTTTGATGGGGACAGTTTAGAGGGAGCTTTACTCTGTATCTAACCCCGTGCTGTACTGTCCTGGGAGTGTTTGATGGGGACAGTGTAGAGGGAGCTTTACTCTGTATCTAACCCCGTGCTGTACCTGTCCTGGGAGTGTTTGATGGGGACAGTGTAGATGGAGCTTTACTCTGTATCTAACCCCGTGCTGTACCTGTCCTGGGAGTGTTTGATGGGGACAGTGTAGAGGGAGCTTTACTCTGCATCTAACCCCGTCCTGTACCTGTCCTGTCCTGGGAGTGTTTGATGGGGACAGGGTAGAGGGAGCTTTACTCTGTATCTAACCACGTGCTGTACCTGTCCTGGGAGTGTTTGATGGGGACAGTGTAGAGGGAGCTTTACTCTGTATCTAACCCCGTGCGGTACCTGTCCTGGGAGTGTTTGATGGGGACAGTGTAGAGGGAGCTTTACTCTGTATCTAACCCCGTGCTGTACCTGTTCTGGGAGTGTTTGATGGGGACAGTGTAGAGGGAGCTTTACTCTGTATCTAACCCTGTGCTGTACCTGTCCTGGGAGTGTTTGATGGGGACAGTGTAGACGGAGCTTTACTCTGTATCTAACCCGTGCTGTACCTTTCCTGGGAGTGTTTGATGGGGACAGTGTAGAGGGAGCTTTACTCTGTATCTAACCCGTGCTGTAACTGTCCTGTCCTGGGAGTGTTTGATGGGGACAGGGTAGAGGGAGCTTTACTCTGTATCTAGCCACGTGCTGTACCTGTCCTGTGAGTGTTTTATGGGGACAGTGTAGAGGGAGCTTTGCTCTGTATCTAACCCCGTGCTGTACCTGTCCTGGGAGTGTTTGATGGGGACAGTTTAGAGGGAGCTTTACTCTGTATCTAACCCCGTGCTGTACCTGTCCTGGGAGTGTTTGATGGGGACAGTGTAGAGAGAGCTTTACTCTGTATCTAACCCGTGCTGTACCTGTCCTGTCCTGGGAGTGTTTGATGGGGACAGGGTAGAGGGAGCTTTACTCTGTATCTAGCCACGTGCTGTACCTGTCCTGTGAGTGTTTGATGGGGACAGTGTAGAGGGAGCTTTGCTCTGTATCTAACCCCGTGCTGTACCTGTCCTGGGAGTGTTTGATGGGGACAGTTTAGAGGGAGCTTTACTCTGTATCTAACCCCGTGCTGTACCTGTCCTGGGAGTGTTTGATGGGGACAGTGTGGAGTGAGCTTTACTCGGTATCTAACCTCGTGCTGTACCTGTCATGGGAGTGTTTGATGGGGACAGTGTCGAGGGAGCTTTACTCTGTATCTAACCCCGTGCTGTACCTGTCCTGGGAGTGTTTGATGGGGACAGTGTAGAGGGAGCTTTACTCTGCATCTAACCCCGTCCTGTACCTGTCCTGTCCTGGGAGTGTTTGA
This sequence comes from Scyliorhinus torazame, assembly GCF_047496885.1. Lineage (NCBI taxonomy): Eukaryota > Metazoa > Chordata > Chondrichthyes > Carcharhiniformes > Scyliorhinidae > Scyliorhinus > Scyliorhinus torazame. Next base: position 46,888 of record NW_027308746.1, read on the forward strand.
TGGGGACAGGGTAGAGGGAGCTTTACTCTGTATCTAACCACGTGCTGTACCTGTCCTGGGAGTGTTTAATGGGGACAGTGTAGAGGGAGCTTTACTCTGTATCTAACCCCGTGCTGTACCTGTCCTGGGAGTGTTTGATGGGGACAGTGTAGAGGGAGCTTTACTCTGTATCTAACCCCGTGCTGTACCTGTCCTGGGAGTGTTTGATGGGGACAGTTTAGAGGGAGCTTTACTCTGTATCTAACCCCGTGCTGTACCTGTCCTGGGAGTGTTTGATGGGGACAGTGTAGAGGGAGCTTTACTCTGTATCTAACCCTGTGCTGTACCTGTCCTGGGAGTGTTTGATGGGGACAGTGTAGACGGAGCTTTACTCTGTATCTAACCCGTGCTGTACCTTTCCTGGGAGTGTTTGATGGGGACAGTGTAGAGGGAGCTTTACTCTGTATCTAACCCGTGCTGTACCTGTCCTGGGAGTGTTTGATGGGGACAGTTTAGAGGGAGCTTTACTCTGTATCTAACCCCGTACTGTACCTGTCCTGGGAGTGTCTGATGGGGACAGTGTAGAGGGAGCTTTACTCTGTATCTAACCCCGTGCTGTACCTGTCCTGGGAGTGTCTGATGGGGACAGTGTAGAGGGAGCTTTACTCTGTATCTAACCCCGTGCTGCAGCTGTCCTGGGAGTGTTTGATGGGGACAGTGTAGAGGGAGCTTTACTCTGTATCTAACCCCGTGCTGTACCTGTCCTGGGAGTGTTTGATGGGGACAGTGTAGAGGGAGCTTTACTCTGTATCTAACCCCGTGCTGTACCTGTCCTGGGAGTGTCTGATGGGGACAGTGTAGAGGGAGCTTTACTCTGTATCTAACCCCTGCTGTACCTGTCCTGGGAGTGTTTGATGGGGACAGTTTAGAGGGAGCTTTACTCTGTATCTAACCCCGTACTGTACCTGTCCTGGGAGTGTCTGATGGGGACAGTGTAGAGGGAGCTTTACTCTGTATCTAACCCCGTGCTGTACCTGTCCTGGGAGTGTCTGATGGGGACAGTGTAGAGGGAGCTTTACTCTGTATCTAACCCCGTGCTGTAGCTGTCCTGGGAGTGTTTGATGGGGACAGTGTAGAGGGAGCTTTACTCTGTATCTAACCCTGTGCTGTACCTGTCCTGGGAGTGTTTGATGGGGACAGTGTAGAGGGAGCTTTACTCTGTATCTAACCCCGTGCTGTACCTGTCCTGGGAGTGTCTGATGGGGACAGTGTAGAGGGAGCTTTACTCTGTATCTAACCCCGTGCTGTACGTGTCCAGGGAGTGTTTGATGGGGACAGTGTAGAGGGAGCTTTACTCTGTATCTAACACCGTGCTGTAACTGTCCTGGGAGTGTTTGATGGGGACAGTGTAGAGGGAGCTTTACTTTGTATCTAACCCCGTGCTGTACCTGTCCTGGGAGTGTTTGATGGGGACAGTGTAGAGGGAGCTTTACTCTGTATCTAACCCCGTGCTGTACCTGCCCTGGGAGTGTTTGATGGGGACAGTGCAGAGGAAGCTTTACTCTGTATCTAACCCCGTGCTGTACCTGTCCTGGGAGTGTCTGATGGGGACAGTGTAGAGGGAGCTTTACTCTGTATCTAACCCCGTGCTGTACGTGTCCTGGGAGTGTTTGATGGGGACAGTGTAGAGGGAGCTTTACTCTGTATCTAACCCCGTGCTGTACCTGTCCTGGGAGTGTTTGATGGGGACAGTGTAGAGGGAGCTTTACTTTGTATCTAACCCCGTGCTGTACCTGTCCTGGGAGTGTTTGATGGGGACAGTGCAGAGGGAGCTTTACTCTGTATCTAACCCCGTGCTGTACCTGTCCTGCGAGTGTTTGATGGGGACAGTGTAGAGGGAGCTTTACTCTGTGTCTAACCCCGTGCTGTACCTGTCCTGGGAGTGTTTGATGGGGACAGTGTAGAGGGAGATTTACTCTGTATCTAACACCGTGCTGTACCTGTCCTGGGACTGTTTGATGGGGACAGTGTTCGGAGCTCTCGATTGTGATGGGGAGCGTGGAGATTGAGGGAGGAGAAGTTGGGAGTTATATCGATTGGCTGTGTGGCGTGCCTGCTGGGACCTACCTGATGTAACAGATACAAGCAACCATTCCCGCGAGCAGGATAGCGAGCGTGACGAGGATCCCATAATTCAAGACCATTCTCCCCCCTGAAATGTGGAACAACAAGGATTATCAGGACACTCCCAGATAGCGGAGACCTATCCGGGGGGGATAACATTCTCCCCTTCTCCATCAATCCCCAATCACCCTGTTCAAATCCAGGCCCACACTCCCCCCGGTGCCAGTACTGAGGGAGCGCTGCACTGTCGGAGGGAGATGTCTATACTCTAGGATTTGTGCTCCATAATCCAGGCCCACACTCCTCCCGGTGCCAGTACTGAGGGAGCGCTGCACTGTCGGAGGTAGATGTCTATACTCTAGGATTTGAGCTCCATAATCCAGGCCGACACTCCCCCCGGTGCCAGTACTGAGGGAGCGCTGCACTGTCGGAGGTAGATGTCTATACTCTAGGATTTGAGCTCCATAATCCAGGCCGACACTTCCCCCGGTGCCAGTACTGAGGGAGCGCTGCACTGTCGGAGGGAGATATCTATACTCTAGGATTTGAGCTCCATAATCCAGGCCCACACTTCCCCCGGTGCCTATACTGAGGGAGTGCTGCACTGTCGGATGGAGATGTCTGTACTCTAGGATTTGAGCTCCACAATCCAGGCCCACACTCCCCCCGGTGCCAGTACTGAGATAGCGCCGCACTGTCGGAGGGAGATGTCTATACTCTAGGATTTGAGCTCCATAATCCAGGCCGACACTCCCCCCGGTGCCAGTACTGAGGGAGCGCCGCACTGTCGGAGGGAGATGTCTATACTCTAGGATTTGAGCTCCATAATCCAGGCCGACACTCCCCCCGGTGCCAGTACTGAGGGAGCGCCGCACTGTCGGCGGGAGATGTCTATACTCTAGGATTTGAGCTCCATAATCCAGGACGACACTCCCCCCGGTGCCAGTACTGAGGGAGCGCCGCACTGTCGGAGGGAGATGTCTATACTCTAGGATTTGAGCTCCATAATCCAGGCCGACACTCCCCCCGGTGCCAGTACTGAGGGAGCGCTGCACTATCGGAGGGAGATGTATATACTCTAGGATTTGAGCTCCATAATCCAGGCCGACACTCTCCCCGGTGCCAGTACTGAGGGAGCGCTGCACTGTCGGAGGTAGATGTCTATACTCTAGGATTTGAGCTCCATAATCCAGGCCGACACTTCCCCCGGTGCCAGTAGTGAGGGAGCGCTGCACTGTCGGAGGGAGATATCTATACTCTAGGATTTGAGCTCCATAATCCAGGCCCACACTTCCCCCGGTGCCTATACTGAGGGAGTGCTGCACTGTCGGATGGAGATGTCTGTACTCTAGGATTTGAGCTCCATAATCCAGACCAACACACCCCCCGGTGCCAGTACTGAGGGAGCGCTGCACTGTCGGAGGGAGATGTCTATACTCTAGGATCTGAGCTCCATAATCCAGGCCGACACTCCCCCCGGTTCCAGTACTGAGGGAGCGCTGCACTGTCGGAGGTAGATGTCTATACTCTCGGATTTTAGCTCCATAATCCAGGCCCACACTCTCCCCGGTGCCAGTACTGAGGGAGCGCTGCACTGTCGGAGGGAGATGTCTATACTCTAGGATTTGAGCTCCATAATCCAGGCCCACACTCCCCCCGGTGCCAATACTGAGGGAGCGCTGGACTGTCGGAGGGAGATGTCTATACTCTAGGATTTGAGCTCCATAATCCAGGCCCACACTCCCCCCGGTGCCAGTACTGAGGGAGCGCTGCACTGTCGGAGGTAGATGTCTAAACTCTAGGATTTGAGCTCCATAATCCAGGCCGACACTCCCCCCGGTGCCAGTACTGAGGGAGCGCTGCACTGTCGGAGGGAGATGTCTATACTCTAGGATTTGAGTTCCACAATCCAGGCCCACACTCCCCCAGGGGGCCAGTACTGAGATAGCGCCGCACTGTCGGAGGGAGATGTCTATACTCTAGGATTTGAGCTCCATAATCCAGGCCGACACTCCCCCCGGTGCCAGTACTGAGGGAGCGCCGCACTGTCGGAGGGAGATGTCTATACTCTCGGATTTGAGCTCCATAATCCAGGCCGCCACTCCCCCCGGTGCCAGTACTGAGGGAGCGCCGCACTGTCGGAGGGAGATGTCTATACTCTAGGATTTGAGCTCCATAATCCAGGCCCACACTCCCCCCGGTGCCAGTACTGAGGGAGCGCTGCACTGTCGGAGGGAGATGTCTAAACTCTAGGATTTGAACTCCATAATCCAGGCCCACACTTCCCCCGGTGCCTATACTGAGGGAGTGCTGCACTGTCGGAGGGAGATGTGTATACTCTAGGATTTGAGCTCCATAATCCAGGCCGACACTCCCCCCGGTGCCAGTACTGAGGGAGCGCTGCACTGTCGGAGGTAGATGTCTATACTCTCGGATTTTAGCTCCATAATCCAGGCCCACACTCTCCCCGGTGCCAGTACTGAGGGAGCGCTGCACTGTCGGAGGGAGATGTCTATACTCTAGGATTTGAGCTCCATAATCCAGGCCCACACTCCCCCCGGTGCCAATACTGAGGGAGCGCTGGACTGTCGGAGGGAGATGTCTATACTCTAGGATTTGAGCTCCATAATCCAGGCCCACACTCCCCCCGGTGCCAGTACTGAGGGAGCGCTGCACTGTCGGAGGTAGATGTCTAAACTCTAGGATTTGAGCTCCATAATCCAGGCCGACACTCCCCCCGGTGCCAGTACTGAGGGAGCGCTGCACTGTCGGAGGGAGATGTCTATACTCTAGGATTTGAGTTCCACAATCCAGGCCCACACTCCCCCAGGGGGCCAGTACTGAGATAGCGCCGCACTGTCGGAGGGAGATGTCTATACTCTAGGATTTGAGCTCCATAATCCAGGCCCACACTCCCCCCGGTGCCAGTACTGAGGGAGCGCTGCACTGTCGGAGGGAGATGTCTAAACTCTAGGATTTGAACTCCATAATCCAGGCCCACACTTCCCCCGGTGCCTATACTGAGGGAGTGCTGCACTGTCGGAGGGAGATGTGTATACTCTAGGATTTGAGCTCCATAATCCAGGCCGACACTCCCCCCTGTGCCAGTACTGAGGGAGCGCTGCACTGTCGGAGGTAGTTGTCTATACTCTCGGATTTTAGCTCCATAATCCAGGCCCACACTCTCCCCGGTGCCAGTACTGAGGGAGCGCTGCACTGTCGGAGGGAGATGTCTATACTCTAGGATTTGAGCTCCATAATCCAGGCCCACACTCCCCCCGGTGCCAATACTGAGGGAGCGCTGGACTGTCGGAGGGAGATGTCTATACTCTAGGATTTGAGCTCCATAATCCAGGCCCACACTCCCCCCGGTGCCAGTACTGAGGGAGCGCTGCACTGTCGGAGGTAGATGTCTAAACTCTAGGATTTGAGCTCCATAATCCAGGCCGACACTCCCCCCGGTGCCAGTACTGAGGGAGCGCTGCACTGTCGGAGGGAGATGTCTATACTCTAGGATTTGAGTTCCACAATCCAGGCCCACACTCCCCCAGGGGGCCAGTACTGAGATAGCGCCGCACTGTCGGAGGGAGATGTCTATACTCTAGGATTTGAGCTCCATAATCCAGGCCGACACTCCCCCCGGTGCCAGTACTGAGGGAGCGCCGCACTGTCGGAGGGAGATGTCTATACTCTAGGATTTGAGCTCCATAATCCAGGCCGACACTCCCCCCGGTGCCAGTACTGAGGGAGCGCCGCACTGTCGGAGGGAGATGTCTATACTCTAGGATTTGAGCTCCATAATCCAGGCCCACACTCCCCCCGGTGCCAGTACTGAGGGAGCGCTGCACTGTCGGAGGGAGATGTCTAAACTCTAGGATTTGAACTCCATAATCCAGGCCCACACTTCCCCCGGTGCCTATACTGAGGGAGTGCTGCACTGTCGGAGGGAGATGTGTATACTCTAGGATTTGAGCTCCATAATCCAGGCCGACACTCCCCCCGGTGCCAGTACTGAGGGAGCGCTGCACTGTCGGAGGGAGATGTCTATACTCTAGGATTTGAGCGCTATAATCCAGGCCCACACTCCCCCTCGGTGCCAGTCCTGAGGGAGTGCTGCATTGTCGGAGGGAGATGTCTATACTCTAGGATTTGAGCTACATAATCCAGGCCCACACTCCCCCCGGTGCCAGTACTGAGGGAGCGCTGCACTGTCGGAGGTAGATGTCTAAACTCTAGGATTTGAGCTCCATAATCCAGGCCGACACTCCCCCCGGTGCCAGTACTGAGGGAGTGCTGCACTGTCGGAGGGAGATGTCTATACTCTAGGATTTGAGTTCCACAATCCAGGCCCACACTCCCCCCGGTGCCAGTACTGAGATAGCGCCGCACTGTCGGAGGGAGATGTCTATACTCTAGGATTTGAGCTCCATAATCCAGGCCGACACTCCCCCCGGTGCCAGTACTGAGGGAGCGCCGCACTGTCGGAGGGAGATGTCTATACTCTAGGATTTGAGCTCCATAATCCAGGCCGACACTCCCCCCGGTGCCAGTACTGAGGGAGCGCCGCACTGTCGGAGGGAGATGTCTATACTCTAGGATTTGAGCTCCATAATCCAGGCCGACACTCCCCCCGGTGCCAGTACTGAGGGAGCGCCGCACTGTCGGAGGGAGATGTCTATACTCTAGGATTTGAGCTCCATAATCCAGGCCGACACTCCCCCCGGTGCCAGTACTGAGGGAGCGCTGCACTATCGGAGGGAGATGTATATACTCTAGGATTTGAGCTCCATAATCCAGGCCGACACTCTCCCCGGTGCCAGTACTGAGGGAGCGCTGCACTGTCGGAGGTAGATGTCTATACTCTAGGATTTGAGCTCCATAATCCAGGCCGACACTTCCCCCGGTGCCAGTACTGAGGGAGCGCTGCACTGTCGGAGGGAGATATCTATACTCTAGGATTTGAGCTCCATAATCCAGGCCCACAATTCCCCCGGTGCCTATACTGAGGGAGTGCTGCACTGTCGGATGGAGATGTCTGTACTCTAGGATTTGAGCTCCATAATCCAGACCAACACACCCCCCGGTGCCAGTACTGAGGGAGCGCTGCACTGTCGGAGGGAGATGTCTATACTCTAGGATCTGAGCTCCATAATCCAGGCCGACACTCCCCCCGGTTCCAGTACTGAGGGAGCGCTGCACTGTCGGAGGTAGATGTCTATACTCTCGGATTTTAGCTCCATAATCCAGGCCCACACTCTCCCCGGTGCCAGTACTGAGGGAGCGCTGCACTGTCGGAGGGAGATGTCTATACTCTAGGATTTGAGCTCCATAATCCAGGCCCACACTCCCCCCGGTGCCAATACTGAGGGAGCGCTGGACTGTCGGAGGGAGATGTCTATACTCTAGGATTTGAGCTCCATAATCCAGGCCCACACTCCCCCCGGTGCCAGTACTGAGGGAGCGCTGCACTGTCGGAGGTAGATGTCTAAACTCTAGGATTTGAGCTCCATAATCCAGGCCGACACTCCCCCCGGTGCCAGTACTGAGGGAGCGCTGCACTGTCGGAGGGATATGTCTATACTCTAGGATTTGAGTTCCACAATCCAGGCCCACACTCCCCCAGGGGGCCAGTACTGAGATAGCGCCGCACTGTCGGAGGGAGATGTCTATACTCTAGGATTTGAGCTCCATAATCCAGGCCGACACTCCCCCCGGTGCCAGTACTGAGGGAGCGCCGCACTGTCGGAGGGAGATGTCTATACTCTAGGATTTGAGCTCCATAATCCAGGCCCACACTCCCCCCGGTGCCAGTACTGAGGGAGCGCTGCACTGTCGGAGGGAGATGTCTATACTCTAGGATTTGAACTCCATAATCCAGGCCCACACTCCCCCCGGTGCCAGTACTGAGAGAGCGCCGCACTGTCGGAGGGAGATGTCTATACTCTAGGATTTGAGCTCTATAATCCAGGCCGACACTCCCCCCGGTGCCAGTACTGAGGGAGCGCTGCATTGTCGGAGGGAGATGTCTATACTCTAGGATTTGAGCTACATAATCCAGGCCCACACTCCCCCCGGTGCCAGTACTGAGGGAGCGCCGCACTGTCGGAGGGAGATGTCTATACTCTAGGATTTGAGCTCCATAATCCAGGCCCACACCCCGCCAGGGGGCCAGTACTGAGGGAGCGCCGCACTGTCGGAGGGAGATGTCTATACTCTAGGATTTGAGCTCCATAATCCAGGCCCACACTCCCCCAGGGGGCAGTACTGAGGGAGCGCCGCACTGTCGGAGGTACTGAAGTCGCAGGCAATGACCATCTCCTACAAGAGCGGATCTAACCATCGCCCCCTTGACATACAATGGCGTCACCGTCAATCCCCCATGAATCCCCCACATCCCTGGGGGTTACCATTGAGCAGAAACTGAACTGGACCCGGCCGTATCAATACTGCGGCTACCAGAGCAGGTCAGAGGCTGGGACTCCTGCGGAGCGTAACTCACCCCCTGGAGGGACAAGGGGGGGGGGGGCGGGCAGACGCATGGGGGACAACCCCCCCCCCCCCTCTCCGAGCCCCCCCCACACCATCCCGACTGGGAAATATATCGGCCTCCGTGGCTCGGGGTCAGAATCCTGGGACGCCCTCCCTAACAGCCCCGGTTTTGTCGTGACTTACGATTAGGGACTTTCTTGTAACACGTCGAATTTGCAAAGCAGCAGTTCATATCACGGCACACCTTCTCCCCAATGCTCCCGTCTTGGCTCCCACACAACGTGGAAGGGGTCGTGGGTCCACATTCTGGAGGGTCGGCGAAGAGAGATGAGGGAGTTAGCAGTGAAATGTTCCCCAGTCGGAGTCTCGGAACCAGTGCTGTGTCCCTTTAACCACCCCCACTCAATCTTACCCCCTCCCTCTGTTCGCTGACCAACACGTTCATTATCAAATCCTCACCCTCCTGTTCGAATCCCTCTCACTTTGCTCCCCCTTCCCTTACGCTCTCCGTAACCCCTTCCTGCCCCGAGAGTTCTTTTCCCCGCTTCCAAGGTCCCTCGAGGCTAAATGGGGCCTCCTCCTGTTCCTGTGTAACAGGCTCGAGGGGCTGAATGGGCCTCCTCCTGTTCCTGAGTAACAGGCTCGAGGGGCTGAATGGGCCTCCTCCTGTTCCTGTGTAACAGGCTCGAGCGGCTGAATGGGCCTCCTCCTGTTTCTGTGTAACAGGCTCGAGGAGGGGGCTGAATGGACCTCCTCCTGTTCCTGTGTAACAGGCTCGAGCGGCTGAATGGGCCTCCTCCTGTTTCTGTGTAACAGGCTCGAGGAGGGGGCTGAATGGGCCACCTCCTGTTCCTGTGTAACAGGCTCGAACAGGGGGCTGAATGGGCCTCCTCCTGTTCCTGTGTAACAGGCTCGAGCAGTGGGCTGAATGGACCTCCTCCTGTTCCTGTGTAACAGGCTCGAGGAAGGGGGCTGAATGGACCTCCTCCTGTTCCTGTGTAACAGGCTCGAGGAAGGGGCTGAATGGGCCTCCTCCTGTTCCTGTGTAACAGGCTCGAGCAGGGCGCTGAATGGACCTCCTCCTGTTCCTGTGTAACAGGCTCGAGCAGGGGGCTGAATGGGCCTCCTCCTGTTCCTGTGTAACAGGCTCGAGGAGGGGGCTGAATGGGCCTCCTCTTGTTGTCCTCTCCTCATTGGCTCCCAAAGCAAACCCTTCCCCCATTTTTGAACGCCCCGATTCAATCTCCCTCTAAACCTTCCGTTCTCCACGAAGAATGCCTCCACCCCACCTCCTCCCCTCTCCAGCCTCTGCCAGTTCCTCTCCGTGTTCACTGAGGAAACTCACTCCCCTCCCAAACTGGGGAATACTTCCCGATAAATCTCCTCAACACCCCCTCTCCGAGATTGAGAGATGCTCCCGAAATTACAGGCCACCGCAGAGAGCGACAACACTCTAGTTGTGATCGAACAAGCGTTTTATACAAGTTCGTATGAACATAATCAACTTACTCATGGGTTTGAAGAAATCTTTCATCAAATTCCCTTGGACAGAACCTGTCAACCAATCAAACACTTACTCGTTAATACGCATCGCAATCGAATTCCCAATGGCAAACCAGCGTGCAATCCCAATGGATCCAAACCCCTTCCCGTTCACTCCCACTCTACACAATCCCAATGGCCCCAAACCCCTTCCCGTTCACTCCCACTCTACACAATCCCAATGGATCCAAACCCCTTCCCGTTCACTCCCACTCTACACAATCCCAATGGCCCCAAACCCCTTCCCGTTCACTCCCACTGTGCACAATCCCAATGGACCCAAACCCCTTCCCGTTCACTCCCACTCTGCACAATCCCAATGGCCCCAAACCCCTTCCCGTTCACTCCCACTCTACACAATCCCAATGGACCCAAACCCCTTCCCGTTCACTCCCACTCTACACAATCCCAATGGACCCAAACCCCTTCCCGTTCACTCCCACTCTACACAATCCCAATGGCCCCAAACCACTTCCCGTTCACTCCCACTCTGCACAATCCCAATGGATCCAAACCCCTTCCCGTTCACTCCCACTCTGCACAATCCCAATGGATCCAAACCCCTTCCCGTTCACTCCCACTGTACACAATCCCAATGGCCCCAAACCCCTTCCCGTTCACTCCCACTGTGCACAATCCCAATGGATCCAAACCCCTTCCCGTTCACTCCCACTCTGCACAATCCCAATGGATCCAAACCCCTTCCCATTCACTCCCACTCTACACAATCCCAATGGACCCAAACCCCTTCCCGTTCACTCCCACTGTGCACAATCCCAATGGACCCAAACCCCTTCCCGTTCACTCCCACTGTGCACAATCCCAATGGCCCCAAACCACTTCCCGTTCACTCCCACTGTACACAATCCCAATGGACCCAAAGCCCTTCCCGTTCACTCCCACTTTACACAATCCCAATGGGCCCAAACCCCTTCCCGTTCACTCCCACTGTACACAATCCCAATGGACCCAAACCCCTTCCCGTTCACTCTCACTGTACACAATCCCAATGGACCCAAACCCCTTCCCGTTCACTCCCACTCTGCACAATCCCAATGGACCCAAACCCCTTCCCGTTCACTCCCACTCTGCACAATCCCAATGGCCCCAAACCCCTTCCCGTTCACTCCCACTCTACACAATCCCAATGGACCCAAACCCCTTCCCGTTCACTCCCACTCTACACAATCCCAATGGACCCAAACCCCTTCCCGTTCACTCCCACTGTACACAATCCCAATGGACCCAAACCCCTCCCCATTCACTCCCACTCTACACAATCCCAATGGACCCAAACCCCTTCCCGTTCACTCCCACTGTACACAATCCCGATGGACCCAAACCCCTTCCCGTTCACTCCCACTGTGCACAATCCCAATGGCCCCAAACCACTTCCTGTTCACTCCCACTCTGCACAATCCCAATGGACCCAAACCCCTTCCCGTTCACTCCCACTCTACACAATCTCAATGGACCCAAACCCCTTCCTGTTCACTCCCACTCTACACAATCCCAATGGACCCAAACCCCTTCCCGTTCACTCCCATTCTACACAATCCCAATGGACCCAAACCCCTTCCCGTTCACTCCCACTCTACACAATCCCAATGGACCCAAACCCCTTCCCGTTCACTCCCACTCTACACAATCCCAATGGACCCAAACCCCTTCCCGTTCACTCCCACTGTACACAATCCCAATGGATCCAAACCCCTTCCTGTTCACTCCCACTCTACACAATCCCAATGGACACAAACCGGTTCCCGTTCACTCCCACTCTACACAATCCCAATGGACCCAAACCCCTTCCCGTTCACTCCCACTGTACACAATCCCAATGGACCGAAACCCCTTCCCGTTCACACCCACTGTACACAATCCCAATGGACCCAAACCCCTTCCCGTTCACTCCCACTCTACACAATCCCAATGGACCCAAACCCCTTCCCGTTCACTCCCACTCTGCACAATCCCAATGGCCCCAAACCCCTTCCCGTTCACTCCCACTCTACACAATCCCAATGGACCCAAACCCCTTCCCGTTCACTCCCACTCTACACAATCCCAATGGACCCAAACCCCTTCCCGTTCACTCCCACTCTACACAATCCAAATGAACCCAAACCCCTTCCCGTTCACTCCCACTCTACACAATCCCAATGGACCCAAACCCCTTCCCGTTCACTCCCACTCTACACAATCCCAATTGTCCCAAACCCCTTCCCTTTCACTCCCACTCTACACAATCCCAATGGACCCAAACCCCTTCCCGTTCACTCCCACTCTACACAATCCCAATGGACCCAAACCCCTATCCGCTCACTCCCACTCTACACAATCCCAATGGACCCAAACCCCTTCCCGTTCACTCCCACTGTGCACAATCCCAATGGACCCAAACCCCTTCCCGTTCACTCCCACTGTACACAATCCCAATGGACCCAAACCCCTTCCCATTCACTCCCACTCTACACAATCCCAATGGACCCAAACCCCTTCCCGTTCACTCCCACTCTGCACAATCCCAATGGACCCAAACCCCTTCCCGTTCACTCCCACTGTACACAATCCCAATGGACCCAAACCCCTTCCCGTTCACTCCCACTCTACACAATCCCAATGGACCCAAACCCCTTCCCGTTCACTCCCACTCGACACAATCCCAATGGACCCAAACCCCTTCCCATTCACTCCCACTTTACACAATCCCAATGGACCCAAACCCCTTCCCGTTCACTTCCACTCTACACAATCCCAATGGACCCAAACCCCTTCCCGTTCACTTCCACTCTACACAATCCCAATGGACCCAAACCCCTTCCCGTTCACTCCCACTCGACACAATCCCAATGGACCCAAACCCCCTTCCCGTTCACTCCCACTCGACACAATCCCAATGGACCCAAACCCCTTCCCGTTCACTCCCACTCGACACAATCCCAATGGATGCAAACCCCGTGAGCTCCAAACTGGGTGCTTGCCAGGGGGAGTGAGTGGTTTGGAGGCCCCTTTAACTCTTAAAGGCACAGTTTGGGAGTGGTGGATGGTACTCGCGCCTGTCTGCCTCACCTGGATCATTCAGGTGACAGAGGACCACACAGAGCGACAGCGCCAACACTGGACGCTGACCCATCGCGGGCGAGCTGCTGGGATGTGGTGGTCTCTGCTTATCTGTCAGTCTCACAGGGCCGGAGGACGAGTTTGCCGACCTACCCAGTCCGTGTGTCGAGCGGTACCGCGGTGGAGGTATCCGTCAGGGGTTTAATTTGGAGAGGCCCTCCAGGCCTGGGCCTTGGCCTTCTGGTCGAGATTGAGTTTGCCCTGGCTGTAGATGCGATGTCACAATCCTCTCCACACTGGCCTTAGGGTCACACTCCCTGTGAAATCACAAACAGACACCCTCACCCTCCTCTCACACCCCCTCACCCTCCTCCAACACTCCCTCACCCACCTCTACACACCCTCACCCTCCTCCAGCACCCCCTCACCCTCCTCCAACACTCCCTCACCCACCTCTACACACCCTCACCCACCCCCACACACCCCCCTCACCCTCCACCAATACTCCCTCACACACCTCTACACACCCTCACCCCTCCTCTCACACCCCCCTCACCCTCCTCCAACACTCCCTCACCCACCTCTAACACACACTCACCCTCCTCCAACACTCCCTCACCCACCTCTACACACCCCCTCACCCCTCCTCCAACACTCTCTCACCCTCCTCTAACACTCCCTCACCCTCCTCTAACACCCCCTCACCATCCTCCAACACTCCCTCACCCACCTCTACACACCCTCACCCTCCTCTCACACTCCCTCACACACCTCTACACACCCTCACCCTCCTCCAACACTCCCTCACCCACCTCTACACACCCTCACCCTCCTCCAACACTCCCTCACACACCTCTACACACCCTCACCCTCCTCCAACACACCCTCACCCTCCTCCAGCACCCCCTCACCCTCCAACACACTCTCACCCACCTCTACACACCCCTCACCCTCCTCCAGGCACCCCCTCACCCTCCTCCAACACACCCACACCCTCCTCTAACACACCCTCACCCTCCTTCACACACCCCCCTCACCTCCAACACTCCCTCACCCTCCTCCAACACACCCTCACCCTCCTCAAACACTCCCTCACCCTCCTCTCACCCTCCTCCAACAGCCCCTCACCCTCCTCTCACACCCCCTCACCCTCCTCCAAAACTCCCTCACCCTCCTCCAACACTCCCTCACCCACCTCTCACACACCTCACCCTCCTCCAACAGCCCCTCACCCTCCTCTCACACCCTCACCTTCCTCCAAAACTCCCTCACCCTCCTCCAACACTCCCTCACCCTCCTCCAACACCATCATCCCTCACCCTCCTCTCACACCACTCACCCTCCTCCAACACACCCTCACCCTCTAACACACCCTCCCCCTCCTCGAACACTCCCTCACCCTCTTCTCACACCCCTCACCCTCCTCTCACACTCCTCACACTCCTCCAACAGCCCCTCACCCTCCTCTCACATCCCCTCACCTTCCTCCAAAACTCCCTCACCCTCCTCCAACACTTCCTCACCCTCCTCCAACACCATCATCCCTCACCCTCCTCTCACACACTCACACTCCTCCAACACTCCCTCACCCTCTAACACACCCTCCCCCTCCTCGAACACTCCCTCACCCTCTTCTCACACCCCTCACCCTCCTCTCACACTCCTCACACTCCTCCAACAGCCCCTCACCCTCCTCTCACATCCCGTCACCCTCCTCCAAAACTCCCTCACCCTCCTCCAACACTCCCTCACCCTCCTCTCACACCCCCTCACCCTCGTGCTACACACCCTCACCCTCCTCCAACACTCCCTCACCGTACTCCAACACCCTCCCCCCTCACCCTCCCTCACATCCCCTCACCCCTCCCCCGCACGCCTCACCCTTCTCCAACACCCCTCACCCCTCTAACACACCCTCACCCACCCCACACACCCCCTCACCCTCCAACAACACCCCTCACCCACCTCAACACCCCCCACCCACCACCACACCCCCCCACCCACCCCAACACCCCCACACCCACCTCTAACACCCCCTCACCACCCCACCACACCCCTCAACCACCCACACACCCTCACCCTCCACCAACACCCCCACCCACCACAACACACCCACACCCCCCACAACACCCCCCACCCACCCCCAACACCCCCTCACCCACCTCTAACACACCTCACACCCTCCTCTAACACACCCCTCACTCACCTCCAACACCCCCTCACCCTCCTCCAACACCCTGCACCCACCTCTCACACCCCCCCACCCTCCTCCAACACCCCTCACCCACCACTAACATCCCTCACCCTCCTCCACCACACCCCACAACCCCCTCACACACCCCCTCACCCTCCTCCAACACCCCACACCCACCACAAACACACCCTCACCCCCACCTCACACCCCCCCCACACCAACCTCCAACACCCCTCACCCACCTCTCACACCCCCCTCACCCTCCTCCACACTCCTCACCCACCACAAACACCCCCACACCCCCTCCCACACCTCCTCACCCTCCACCAACACTCCCTCACCCACCCTACACACCCTCACCCACCTCTCACACCCACTCACCCTCCTCCAACACTCCCTCACCCACCCTAACACACACTCATCCTCCCCTCACACCCCTCACCCTCTTCCAACACTCCCTCACCCACCTCTAACACACCCTCACCCTCCTCCAAATCACCCTCATCCTCCTCTCACACACACCCTCACCCATCCTCCAACACACCCTCACCCACCACCAACACACCCACACACCCTCCTCACACACCCCCTCACCCTCCACCAACACCCCTCCCCCCATCTACACCCCCCTCACCCACCTCTAACACACCCCACACCTCCTCCACACCCCCTCACCCACCTCCAACACCCCCACACCCACCTCTAACACCCCCACACCCTCCTCCAACACTCCCTCATCCTCCTCTCACACCCCCACACCATCCTCCAACACTCCCTCACCCACCTCAAACACACCCTCACCCACCTCCAATACACCGCACCCACCTCTAACACCCCCTCACCCACCTCTCACACTCCCACACCCTCCTCCAACACTCCCTCACCCACCTCAACACACCCTCACCCTCCTCTCACACCCACTCACCCTCCTCCAACACTCCCCCACCCACCTCTAACATCGCCTCACCCTCCTCCAACACTCCCACGTCCACCTCTCACACCCCCTCACCATCCTCCAACACACCCACACCCACCACTAACACACCCACACCCCCTCACACACCCCTCACCCACCTCCAACACCCCACACCCTCCCACAACCACCCCCACCCCCACCACCACTCCCCAACCACCTCTCACACCCACTCACCCTCCTCCAACACCCCCACACCCACCTCAACACACCCTCACCCCTCCTCACACACCCCCTCACCCCACCTCCAACACTCCTCACCCACCTCTAACACCCCCTCACCCACCACCAACACTCCCTCACCCACTCTAACACACCTCACCCACCTCTAACACCCCCTCACCCACCTCTAACACACTCTCACCCTCCTCTCACACCCCCCTCACCCTCCTCCAACACTCCCTCACCCTCCTCTACACACCCTCACCCTCCACTAACACACCCTCACCCACCTCTAACCCCCTCTCACCCACCTCTAACACACTCTCACCCTCCTCTCACACCCCCTCACCCTCCTCCAACACTCCCTCACCCACCTCCAACACTCCCTCATCCTCCTCTCACACCCCCTCACCATCCTCCAACACTCCCTCACCCACCTCTAACACACCCTCACCCTCCTCTCACACCCCCTCACCCCTCCTCCAACACTCTCTCACCCTCCTCTAACATCCCCACACCCTCCTCCAACACACCCTCATCCTCCTCTCACACCCACTCACCATCCTCCAACACTCCCTCACCCACCTCTAACACACCCACTCACCCTCCTCTAACACACCCCTCACCCTCCTCTCACACCCCCTCACCCTCCTCCAACACTCCCTCACCCTCCTCCAACACACCCTCACCCTCCTCAAACACTCCCTCACCCTCCTCTCACCCTCCTCCAACAGCCCCTCACCCTCCTCTCACACACCCTCACCCTCCTCCAAAACTCCCTCACCCTCCTCCAACACTCCCCTCACCCACCTCTCACACACCTCACCCTCCTCCAACAGCCCCTCACCCTCCTCTCACACCCTCACCTTCCTCCAAAACTCCCTCACCCTCCTCCAACACTCCCTCACACTCCTCCAACACCATCATCCCTCACCCTCCTCTCACACCACTCACCCTCCTCCAACACACCCTCACCCTCTAACACACCCTCCCCCTCCTCGAACACTCCCTCACCCTCTTCTCACACCCCTCACCCTCCTCTCACACTCCTCACACTCCTCCAACAGCCCCTCACCCTCCTCTCACATCCCCTCACCTTCCTCCAAAACTCCCTCACCCTCCTCCAACACTTCCTCACCCTCCTCCAACACCATCATCCCTCACCCTCCTCTCACACCACTCACACTCCTCCAACACTCCCTCACCCTCTAACACACCCTCCCCCTCCTCGAACACTCCCTCACCCTCTTCTCACACCCCTCACCCTCCTCTCACACTCCTCACACTCCTCCAACAGCCCCTCACCCTCCTCTCACATCCCGTCACCCTCCTCCAAAACTCCCTCACCCTCCTCCAACACTCCCTCACCCCTCCTCTCACACCCCTCACCCTCGTGCTACACACCCTCACCCTCCTCCAACACTCCCTCACCGTACTCCAACACCCTCCCCCCTCACCCTCCTCTCACATCCCCTCACCCTCCCCCCGCACGCCTCACCCTTCTCCAACACCCCACACCTCTTCTAACACACCCTCACCCCACCTCTCACCACCCCGCTCACCCTCCTTCAACACCCCCTCACCCCACCCCTAACACCCCCCCACCCTCCACTCACACCCCCCTCACCACCCTCCAACACACCCCTCACCCACCTCACACCCCCCCACCACCCCAACACCCCCTCACCACTCACACACCCTCACCCCCCCAACACACCCCACCCCTCCCACACACCCCCACCCCACCCAACACCCCCCCCACCCACCCCCCACACCCCCTCACCCACCCAACACACTCCCACACCCCCCAACACACCCCCACTCCCACCAACACCCCCCACCCACCCCCCACACCCCCACCCACCACCCCACACCCCACTCACCCCCACCACACACCCCACCCACCACAACACCCCACACCCTCCCCAACACTCCCCCACCCCCACCACACACCCCCCACCCCTCCTCCCAACACACCCACACCCACCACAACACACCCACACCCTCCACCACCACCCCCACACCACCCCCAACACCCCCACCCCACCACTCACACCCCCCCCACCCCCTCCAACACCCCCACCCACCACTAACAACCCCACACCCTCCCCTCACACCCCCACACCCCTCCACCACACCCCACCCACCCACACACCCCCCACCCCCCACCACACCACACACCCCACCTCCACACCCACACCCACCACTAACACACACCACCCCCCCCCCACACCCCACACCCTCTCCAACACCCCCAACCCTCCACTAACACACCCCACACCCCCACCAAACACCCCACCTCCACCACACACCCCCACACCTCCAACACACCCCACCCACCCAACACACCCCACCCACCACACACACACCCCCCCCACCCACCTCCACACCCTCCCCCCTCAACACCCCCCACCCACCCAACACACCCTCACCCTCCACTCACACCCCCCACCCCTCCACCAACACTCCCTCACCCACCACTAACACCCCCTCACCCACCACCAACACTCCCACATCCACCCACACACCCCCTCACCATCCTCCACACCCTCCCTCACCTCCTCAACACACCCTCACCCACCTCCAATACACCGCACCCACCTCAACACCCCCCCACCCCTCCTCCCACACCCTCACCCTCCACCAACACTCCCTCACCCACCTCTACACACCCTCACCCTCCTCTCACACCCACTCACCCTCCTCCAACACTCCCCACCCACCTCTAACATCCCTCACCCACCTCCAACACTCCCCTCCCTCCTCACACACCCCCTCACCATCCCCAACACACCCCCACCCACCTCTAACACACCCCCACCCTCCACTCACACCCCACACCCCCACCAACACCCCACCCCACCCTCTACATCCCCTCACCCTCCACCAACACTCCCTCAACCCTCCACCCCCACACCCACCACACCCCCCTCCAACACTCCCCCTCACCCACCTCAACACACCCTCACCCACCTCTCACACCCCCTCACCCTCCTCCAACACTCCTCACCCACCTCTAACACCCCCTCACCCTCCTCCAACACTCCCTCACCCTACTCTAACACACCCTCACCCACCTCTAACACCCCCTCACCCACCTCTAACACACTCTCACCCTCCTCTCACACCCCTCACCCTCCTCCAACACTCCCTCACCCTACTCTACACACCCTCACCCTCACCCTCCTCTAACACACCCTCACCCACCTCTAACCCCCTCTCACCCACCTCTAACACACTCTCACCCTCCTCTCACACCCCCTCACCCTCCTCCAACACTCCCTCACCCACCTCCAACACTCCCTCATCCTCCTCTCACACCCCCTCACCATCCTCCAACACTCCCTCACCCACCTCTAACACACCCTCACCCTCCTCTCACACACCCCTCACCCTCCTCCAACACTCCCTCATCCTCCTCTCACACCCACTCACCATCCTCCAACACTCCCTCACCCACCTCTAACACACCCACTCACCCTCCTCTAACACACCCTCACCCTCCTCTCACACCCCCTCACCCTCCTCCAACACTCCCTCACCCTCCTCCAACACACCCTCACCCTCCTCAAACACTCCCTCACCCTCCTCTCACCCTCCTCCAACAGCTCCTCACCCTCCTCTCACACCCCCTCACCCTCCTCCAAAACTCCCTCACCCTCCTCCAACACTCCTCACCCACCTCTCACACACCTCACCCTCCTCCAACAGCCCCTCACCCTCCTCTCACACCCTCACCTTCCTCCAAAACTCCTCACCCTCCTCCAACACTCCCTCACCCTCCTCCAACACCATCATCCCTCACCCTCCTCTCACACCACTCACCCTCCTCCAACACACCCTCACCCTCTAACACACCCTCCCCCTCCTCGAACACTCCCTCACCCTCTTCTCACACCCCTCACCCTCCTCTCACACTCCTCACACTCCTCCAACAGCCCCTCACCCTCCTCTCACATCCCCTCACCTTCCTCCAAAACTCCCTCACCCTCCTCCAACACTTCCTCACCCTCCTCCAACACCATCATCCCTCACCCTCCTCTCACACCACTCACACTCCTCCAACACTCCCTCACCCTCTAACACACCCTCCCCCCTCCTCGAACACCTCCCTCACCCTCTTCTCACACCCCTCACCCTCCTCTCACACTCCTCACACTCCTCCAACAGCCCCTCACCCTCCTCTCACATCCCGTCACCCTCCTCCAAAACTCCCTCACCCTCCTCCAACACTCCCTCACCCTCCTCTCACACCCCTCACCCTCGTGCTACACACCCTCACCCTCCTCCAACACTCCCTCACCGCACTCCAACACCCTCCCCCTCACCCTCCTCTCACATCCCCTCACCCTCCCCCCGCACGCCTCACCCTTCTCCAACACGCCTCACCCTCTTCTAACACACCCTCACCCTCCTCTCACACCCGCTCACCCTCCTTCAACACTCCCTCACCCACCTCTAACACCCCCTCACCCTCCTCACACCCCCTCACCATCCTCCAACACTCCCTCACCCACCTCTAACACCCCCTCACCATCCTCCAACACGCCCTCAACCACCTCTACACACCCTCACCCTCCTCCAACACTCCCTCACCCTCCTCTACACACCCTCACCCTCCTCTAACACCCCCTCACCCACCCCCAACACCCCTCACCCACCTCTAACACACCCTCACTCTCCTCCAACACCCCCTCACCCTCCTCCAACACCCTGCACCCACCTCTCACACCCACTCACCCTCCTCCAACACTCACTCACCATCCTCCAACACTCCCTCACTCACCTGTAACACACCCTCACCCACCCCCAACACTCCCTCACCCTCCTCTCTCACCCACTCACCCTCCTCCAACACTCCCTCAACCTCCTCTAACACACCCTCACCCTCCTCCAACACTCCCTCACCCTCCTCTAACACACCCTCACCCACCCCCAACATTCCCTCACCCTCCTCTCACACCCCCTCACCATCCTCCAACACCCCCTCACCCTCCTCTCACACCCCCTCACCCTCCTCCAACACTCCCTCATCCTCCTCTCACACACCCTCACCCTCCTCTCACACCCCTCACCCTCCTCCAACACTCCCTCATCCTCCTCTCACACCCCCTCACCCTCCTTCACACCCCCTCACCATCCTCCAACACTCCCTCACCCTCCTCTAACACTCCCTCACCCACCTCTAACACACCATCACCCACCCCCAACACACCCTCACCCTCCTCCAGCCCCCCCTCCCCCTCCTCCAGCCCCCCCTCCCCCTCCTCCAGCCCCCCCTCCCCCTCCTCCAGCTACCCCTCCCCCTCCTCCAGCAACCCCTCCCCCTCCTCCAGCCCCCCCTCCCCCTCCTCTAGCCCCCCCTTCCCCCTCCTCTAGCCCCCCTCCCCCTCCTCTAGCCCCCCCTCCCCCTCCTCCAGCCCCCCCTCCCCCTCCTCCAGCCCCCCCTCCCCCTCCTCCAGCCCCCCCTCCCCCTCCTCCAGCCCCCCCCTCCCCTCCTCCAGCAACCCCTCCCCCTCCTCCAGCGGCCCCTCCCCCTCCTCCAGCAACCCCTCCCCCTCCTCCAGCGGCCCCTCCCCCTCCTCTAGCCCCCCCTCCCCCTCCTCCAGCCCCCCTCCCCCTCCTCCAGCACCCCTCCCCCTCCTCCAGCCCCCCTTCCCCCTCCTCCAGCCCCCCCTTCCCCCTCCTCCCAGCCCCCCTTCCCCCTCCTCCAGCCCCCCTTCCCCCTCCTCCAGCCCCCCCTCCCCCTCCTCCAGCCCCCCTCCCCCTCCCTCCAGCCCCCCCTCCCCCTCCCTCCAGACCCCCCTCCCCCTCCCTCCAGACCCCCTCCCCCTCCCTCCAGCCCCCCCTCCCCCTCCCTCCAGCCCCCCCTCCCCCTCCCTCCAGCCCCCCCTCCCCCTCCCTCCAGCCCCCCCTCCCCCTCCCTCCAGCCCCCCCTCCCCCTCCCTCCAGCCCCCTCCCCAGCAACCCCTCCCCCTCCTCCAGCCCCCCCTCCCCCTCCCTCCAGCCCCCTCCCCCTCCCTCCAGCCCCCCTCCCCAGCAACCCCTCCCCCTCCCCCAGCAACCCCTCCCCCTCCCCCAGCAACCCCTCACCCTGCTCCAGCCCCCCATCCACCTCCTCCAGCCCCCCCTCCCCCAGCAACCCCTCCCCCAGCAACCCCTCCCCCTCCTCCAGCAACCCCTCACCCTCCTCCAGCAATCCCTCACCCTGCTCCAGCCCCCCAACCCCCCCCTCCAGCCCCCCACCCCCCCCTCCAGCCCCCATCCCCCCCTCCAGCCCCCCACCCCCCCCTCCAGCCCCCATCCCCCCCTCCAGCCCCCCATCCCCCCTCCAGCCCCCCATCCCCCCCTCCAGCCCCCCATCCCCCCCTCCCGCCCCCCATCCCCCCCCTCCCGCCCCCCATCCCCCCCCTCCCGCCCCCCATCCCTCTTCCCGCCCCCCATCCCCCCCTCCCGCCCCCCATCCCCCCCTCCAGCCCCCCATCCCCCCCTCCAGCCCCCCATCCACCCCCCATCCCCCCCTCCAGCCCCCCATCCCCCCCTCCAGCCCCCCATCCCCCCCTCCAGCCCCCCATCCCCCCCTCCAGCCC
>NW_027308747.1:0-45000 GCF_047496885.1 Scyliorhinus torazame
GACCGGGAGATTCATTACCCAGTAATTTCCCGCGTCTCTCCTTTCTCTCTCTGGCAGTTAATATACTGGGAATTGTGATTCTGTGTCGGGGGAAGTGTGGCCTCTCTACCTGCACCACTCGCTACCTGGTGGCCATGGCAACGGCGGATCTGCTGTTTATTATCACTAAACCCATACTGAGCAGGATCAATGGTTATTATTTTCCCTGGAATTTCCTGGACCTCACCCCTGTGTGTCGTGTTAACTCTGTCCTGCTCGCTGCAGCCAGGGACTGTTCTGTCTGGTTCACCATCACTTTCTCCTTTGATCGATTTGTGGCCATTCGCTGCCAGAAACTGAAAAGTAAATATTGCACCGGGAAAACTGCGGCTGTGGTTCTGTCCACAAGCGGCCTCCTGCTCTGTGTGAAAAACATCCCCCAGTACTTTATATTGGAACCTGGGGGGATAATCGACAATGTCCAGTGGGACTGCGTCACAAAGAGCAGCGTTTACACTGACCCGGGATGGGGTGGGTATCGCTGGTTTGATCAGGTTGTAACCCCATTGGTGCCGTTCTTCTCAATCCTGTTGATCAACGCTCTGACAGTCAGACACATTTTACTCAGCAGTCGGGTCCGGAAGGCACTGAGGGCCCAGAGTCAGGGAGACAATCGCAGCGACCCAGAGATGGAGAGCAGAAGGAAGTCAATGATTTTACTCTTCAGCATCTCCGGAACTTTCATCCTCCTCTGGACCGTGTTTGTTATTACATTTTTCTATTTGGATGTGAGAGGATTAGTTTACATCACCCGTCCTCAATATACTTTACAACAAGTCGGATTTATGCTGATGGATTTAAATTGCTGCACAAACACATTTATTTATGTGGTGACTCAGTCCAGGTTCAGGGAGCAGATCAAGGTCGCGGTGAAATATCCGGTCACATCAATTATTAAATTAATGAGAAAATAAAACGGACTGAAAACCCCTCAGCCAATCAGGAGCTCCATCCGCTGACTGACAGCCTCTCAGCCAATCAGGAGCTCCAGCCGCTGCAGACAGCCTCTCAGCCAATCAGGAGCTCCAGCCGCTGACTGACAGCCTCTCAGCCAATCAGGAGCTCCAGCCGCTGACTGACAGCCACTCAGCCAATCAGGAGCTCCAGCCGCTGACTGACAGCCTCTCAGCCAATCAGGAGCTCTAGCCGCTGACTGACAGTCTCTCAGCCAGTCAGGAGCTCCAGCCGCTGACTGACAGTCTCTCAGCCAATCAGGAGCTCCAGCCGCCGACTGGCAGTCTCTCAGCCAATCAGGAGCTCCAGCCGCTAACTGACAGCCTCTCAGCCAATCAGGAGCTCCAGCCGCTGACTGACAGCCTCTCAGCCAATCAGGAGCTCCAGCCGCTAACTGACAGCCTCTCAGCCAATCAGGAGCTCCAGCCGCTGACTGACAGTCTCTCAGCCAATCAGGAGCCCCAACCGCTGACTGACAGTCTCTCAGCCAATCAGGAGCTCCAGCCGCTGACTGACAGTCTCTCAGCCAATCAGGAGCTGCAGCCGCTAACTGACAGCCTCTCAGCCAGTCAGGAGCTCCAGCCGCTAACTGACAGTCTCTCAGCCAATCAGGACCTCCAGCCGCTGACTGAAACCATCTCAGCCAATCAGCATCTCCAGCCGCTGAGTAACAGCCTCTCAGCTAATCAGGAGCTCCAGCCGCTACTAACAGCGTCTCAGCCAATCAGAAGCTCCAGCCGCTGACTGACAGCCTCTCAGCCAATCAGGAGCTCCAGCAGCAGCATGGCAGTCTTTCAACCAATCAGGAGCTCCAGCCGCTGACTGACAGTCTCTCAGCCAATCAGGAGCTCCAGCCGCTACTAACAGCCTCCCAGCCAATCAGGAGCTCCAGCAGCAGACTGGCAGTCTCTCAACCAATCAGGAGCTCCAGCCGCTGACTGACAGTCTCTCAGCCAATCAGGAGCTCCAGCCGCTACTAACAGCCTCCCAGCCAATCAGGAGCTCCAGCCGATGACTGACAGTCTCTCAGCCAATCAGGAGCTCCAGCCGCTGACTGACAGTCTCTCAGCCAATCAGGAGCTCCAGCCGCTACTAACAGCCTCCCAGTCAATCAGCAGCTCCAGCCGATGACTGACAGTCTCTCAGCCAATCAGGAGCTCCAGCCGCTGACTGAAACCATCTCAGCCAATCAGGAGCTGCAGCCGCTGACTGACAGTCTCTCAGCCAATCAGCAGCTCCAGCCGCTGAGTAACAGCCTCTCAGCCAATCAGGAGCTCCAGCCGCCGACTGGCGATCTCTCAGCCAATCAGGAGCTCCAACCGCTGATTGACAGCCTCTCAGCCAATCAGGAGCTGGGTCTGGGGCGTGGGGAGTACTGACAGTGCTGGCTGTGCGGTGGGGAGCACTGACAGTGCTGGCTGTGTGGGGAGCACTGACAGTGGTGGCTGTGTGGGGGAGCACTGACAGTGCTGGCTGTGTGGTGGGAGCACTGACAGTGCTGGCTGTGTGGTGGGAGCACTGACAGTGCTGGCTGTGTGGGGGTGAGCACTGACAGTGCTGGCTGTGTGGGTGGAGCACTGACAGTGCTGGCTGTGTGGGGAGCACTGACAGTGCTGGCTCTGTGGTGGGAGCACTAACAGTGCTGACTGTGTGGGGGGAGCACTGACAGTGCTGGCTGTGTGGTGGGAGCACTGACAGTGCTGGCTGTGTGGGGAGCACTGACAGTGCTGGCTGTGTGGGGGGTCACTGACAGTGCTGGCTGTGTGGGGAGCACTGACAGTGCTGACTGTGTGGGGGGAGCACTGACAGTGCTGGCTGTGTGGTGGGAGCACTGACAGTGCTGGCTGTGTGGGTGGAGCACTGACAGTGCTGGCTGTGTGGTGGGAGCACGGGCAGTGCTGGCTGTGTGGGGAGCACTGACAGTGCTGGCTGTGTGGTGGGAGCACTGACAGTGCTGGCTGTGTGGGTGGAGCACTGACAGTGCTGGCTGTGTGGGGGAGCACTGACAGAGCTGGCTGTGTGGGGGAGCACTGACAGTGCTGGCTGTGTGGGGGGAGCACTGACAGTGCTGGCTGTGTGGGGGGAGCACTGACAGTGCTGGCTGTGTGGGGGGAGCACTGACAGTGCTGGCTGCGTGGGGGGAGCACTGACAGTGCTGGCTGTGTGGGGGAGCACTGACAGTGCTGGCTGTGTGGGGGGAGCACTGACAGTGCTGGCTGCGTGGGGAGCACTGACAGTGCTGGCTGTGTGGGGGAGCACTGACAGTGCTGGCTGTGTGGGGAGCACTGACAGTGCTGGCTGTGTGGGGTGAGCACTGACAGTGCTGGCTGTGTGGGGAGCACTGACAGTGCTGGCTGTGTGGGGTGAGCACTGACAGTGCTGGCTGTGTGGGGGGTCACTGACAGTGCTGGCTGTGTGTGGGGAGCACTGACAGTGCTGGCTGTGTGGGGGAGCACGGACAGTGCTGGCTGTGTGGGGGAGCACTGACAGTGCTGGCTGTGTGGGGGAGCACTGACAGTGCTGGCTATGTGGGGGGGAGCACTGACAGTGCTGGCTGTGTGGTGGGGGCACTGACAGTGCTGTCTGTGGGGGGAGCACTGACAGTGCTGGCTGTGTGGGGGAGCACTGACTGTGCTGGCTGTGTGGGGGTAGCACTGACAGTGCTGGCTGTGTGGTGGGAGCACTGACAGTGCTGGCTGTGTGGGGGAAGCACTGACGGTGCTGGCTGTGGGGGGGGGGGCTGCACTGACAGTGCTGGCTGTGTGGTGGGGGCACTGACAGTGCTGGCTGTGGGGGGGGGGCTGCACTGACAGTGCTGGCTGTGTGGGGGGAGCACTGACAGTGCTGGCTGTGTGGGGGAGCACTGACTGTGCTGGCTGTGTGGTGGGAGCAGTGACAGTGCTGGCTGTGTGGTGGGAGCACTGACAGTGCTGGCTGTGTGGGGAGCACTGACAGCGCTGGCTGTGTGGTGGGAGCACTGACAGTGTTGGCTGTGTGGGGGGAGCACTGACAGTGCTGGCTGTGTGGTGGGAGCACTGACAGTGCTGGCTGTGTGGGGGAAGCACTGACACTGCTGGTTGTGTGGGGGGAGCACTGAAAGTGCTGGCTGTGTGGTGGGAGCACTGACAGTGCTGGCTGTGTGGGGGAGCACTGACAGTGCTGGCTGTGTGGTGGGAGCACTGACAGAGCTGGCTGTGCGGGGGAGCACTGACAGTGCTGGCTGTGTGGGGGGAGCACTGGCAGTGCTGGCTGTGTGGGGGAGTACTGACAGTGCTGGCTGTGTGGGGGAGCACTGACAGTGCTGGCTGTGTGGTGGGACCACTGACAGTGCTGGCTGTGTGGGGTGAGCACTGACAGTGTTGGCTGTGTGGTGGGAGCACTGGCAGTGCTGGATGTATGGGGGGAGCACTGACAGTGCTGGCTGTGCGGTGTAGCACTGGCAGTGCTGGATGTGTGGTGGGAGCACTGACAGTGCTGGCTGTGCGGTGGGAGCACTGACAGTGCTGGCTGTGTGGTGGGAGCACTGACAGTGCTGCTGTGTGGGGGAGCACTGACAGTGCTGGCTGTGTTGGGGGGGGGCACTGACAGCTCTGGCTGTGTGGGGGAGCACTGACAGTGCTGGCTGTGTGGGGGAGCACTGACAGTGTTGGCTGTGTGGTGGGAGCACTGGCAGTGCTGGCTGTGTGGGGGAGCACTGACAGTGCTGGCTGTGCGGTGGGAGCACCGACAGTGCAGGCTGTGTGCTGGGAGCACTGACAGTGCTGGCTGTGCGGTGGGAGCACTGACAGTGCTGGCTGTGTGGTGGGAGCACTGACAGTGCTGGCTGTGCGGTGGGAGCACTGACATTGCTGGCTGTGTGGGGGAGCACTGACAGAGCTGGCTGTGTGGTCGAAGCACTGACAGTGCTGGCTGTGTGGGGGAGCATTGACAGTGCTGGCTGTGTGGTGGGAGCACTGACAGTGCTGGCTGTGCGGTGGGAGCACTGACAGTGCTGGCTGTGTGGTGGGAGCACTGGCAGTGCTGGCTGTGTGGGGGCAGCACTGACAGTGATGGCTGTGCGGGGGAGCACTGACATTGCTGGCTGTGTGGTGGAAGCACCGACAGTGCAGGCTGTGTGCTGGGAGCACTGACAGTGCTGGCTGTGCGGTGGGAGCACTGACAGTGCTGGCTGTGTGGTGGGAGCACTGACAGTGCTGGCTGTGCGGTGGGAGCACTGACAGTGCTGGCTGTGTGGGGGAGCACTGACAGAGCTGGCTGTGTGGTGGAAGCACTGACAGTGCTGGCTGTGTGGGGGGACCATTGACAGTGCTGGCTGTGTGGTGGGAGCACTGACAGTGCTGGCTGTGCGGGGGGAGCACTGACAGTGCTGGCTGTGTGGTGGGAGCACTGACAGTGTTGGCTGTGTGGTGGGAGCACTGACAGTGCTGGCTGTGTGGGGGGAGCACTGACAGTGCTGGTTGTGTGGGTGGAGCACTGACAGTGCTGGCTGTGTGGGTGGGAGTACTGACAATGCTGGCTGTGTGTGGGAGCACTGACAGTGCTGGCTGTGTGGGGGAGCACTGACAGTGCTGGCTGTGTGGGGGGGCACTGACAGTGCTGGCTGTGTGGTGGGAG
The DNA here is from genome assembly GCF_047496885.1 of Scyliorhinus torazame. NCBI lineage: Eukaryota > Metazoa > Chordata > Chondrichthyes > Carcharhiniformes > Scyliorhinidae > Scyliorhinus > Scyliorhinus torazame. The sequence goes on from NW_027308747.1 coordinate 5,608, forward strand.
CACTGACAGTGCTGGCTGTGTGGGGGGGGGCACTGATAGTGCTGGCTGTGTGGGGAGCACTGACAGTGCTGGCTGTGTGGTGGGAGCACTGACAGTGCTCTCTGTGTGGTGGGAACATTGACAGTGCTGGCTGTGTGGTGGGAGCACTGACAGTGCTGGCTGTGTGGTCGGAGCACTGACAGTGCTGGCTGTGTGGTGGGAGCACTGACAGTGCTGTCTGTGTGGTGGAGGCATTGACAGTGCTGGCTGTGTGTGGGGAGCACTGACAGTGCTGTCTGTGTGGTGGGAGCATTGACAGTGCTGGCTGTGTGTGGTGGATGCACTGACAGTGCTAGCTGTGTGGTGGGAGCATTGACAGTGCTGGCTGTGTGTGGGGAGCACCGACAGTGCTGGCTGTGTGGTGGGAGCATTGACAGTGCTGGCTGTGTGGGGGGTCACTGACAGTTTTGGCTGTGTCGGGGGAGCACTGACAGTGCTGGCTGTGTGGGGGGAGCACTGACAGTGCTGGCTGTGTGGGGGAGCAGTGATAGTGCTGTCTGTGTAGGGGGAGCACTGACAGTGCTGTCTGTGTGGTGGGAACATTGACAGTGCTGGCTGTGTGTGGTGGATGCACTGACAGTGCTAGCTGTGTGGGGGAGCACTGACAGTGCTGGCTGTGTGGTGGGAGCACTGACAGTGCTGGCTGTGTGGTGGGAGCACTGACAGTGCTGTCTGTGTGGTGGAGGCATTGACAGTGCTGGCTGTGTGTGGTGGATGCACTGACAGTGCTAGCTGTGTGGTGGGAGCATTGACAGTGCTGGCTGTGTGTGGGGAGCACTGACAGTGCTGGCTGTGTGGTGGGAGCATTGACAGTGCTGGCTGTGTGGGGGGTCACTGACAGTTCTGGCTGTGTGGTGGGAGCACTGACAGTGCTGGCTGTGTGGGGGGGAGCACTGACAGTGCTGGCTGTGTGGTGGGAGCACTGACAGTGCTGGCTGTGTGGGGAGTGCACTGACAGTGCTGTCTGTGTGGTGGGAGCACTGACAGTGCTGGCTGTGTGGGGGAGCAGTGATAATGCTGTCTGTGTAGGGGGAGCACTGACAGTGCTGGCTGTGTGGTGGGAGCATTGACAGTGCTGGCTGTGTGTGGGGAGCACTGACAGTGCTGGCTGTGTGGGGGGAGCACTGACAGTGCTGGCTGTGTGGGGGGAGCACTGACAGTGCTGGCTGTGTGGGGGGAGCACTGACAGTGCTGGCTGTGTCGGGGGAGCACTGACAGTGCTGGCTGTGTGGGGGAGCAGTGATAGTGCTGTCTGTGTAGGGGGAGCACTGACAGTGCTGTCTGTGTGGTGGGAACATTGACAGTGCTGGCTGTGTGTGGTGGATGCACTGACAGTGCTAGCTGTGTGGGGGAGCACTGACAGTGCTGGCTGTGTGGTGGGAGCACTGACAGTGCTGGCTGTGTGGTGGGAGCACTGACAGTGCTGTCTGTGTGGTGGAGGCATTGACAGTGCTGGCTGTGTGTGGTGGATGCACTGACAGTGCTAGCTGTGTGGTGGGAGCATTGACAGTGCTGGCTGTGTGGGGGGTCACTGACAGTTCTGGCTGTGTGGTGGGAGCACTGACAGTGCTGGCTGTGTGTGGGAGCACTGACAGTGCTGGCTGTATGGGGGAGCACTGACAGTGCTGGCTGTGTGGGGGAGCACTGACAGTGCTGGCTGTGTGGGTGGAGCACCGACAGTGCTGGCTGTGTGGGGGGGAGCACTGACAGTGCTGGCTGTGTGGTGGGAGCACTGACAGTGCTGGCTGTGTGGGGAGAGCACTGACAGTGCTGGCTGTGTGTGGTGGATGCACTGACAGTGCTAGCTGTGTGGTGGGAGCATTGACAGTGCTGGCTGTGTGTGGTGGATGCACTGACAGTGCTAGCTGTGTGGTGGGAGCATTGACAGTGCTGGCTGTGTGGTGGGAGCATTGACAGTGCTGGCTGTGTGGGGGGTCACTGACAGTTCTGGCTGTGTGGTGGGAGCACTGACAGTGCTGGCTGTGTGGGGGTGCACTGACAGTGCTGGCTGTGTGGTGGGAGCACTGACAGTGCTGGCTGTGTGGGGGAGCACTGACAGTGCTGGCTGTGTGGGGGGAGCACTGACACTGCTAGCTGTGTGGGGGGGAGCACTGACAGTGCTGGCTGTGTGGGGAGCACTGACAGCGCTGGCTGTGTGGGGGAGCACTGACAGTGATGGCTGTGTGGGGGGAGGATGACAGTGCTGGCTTTGTGGTGGGAGCACTGGCAGTGCTGGCTGTGTGGGGGAGCATTGACAGTGCTGGCTGTATGCGGGGAGCACTGACAGTGCTGGCTGTGTGGGGAAGCATTGACAGTGCTGGCTGTGTGGGGGAGCACTGACAGTGATGGCTGTGTGGGGGGAGGATGACAGTGCTGGCTGTGTGGTGGGAGCACTGACAGTGCTGGCTGTGAGGGGGTGCACTGACAGTGCTGGCTCTGTGGGGGAGCACTGTCAGTGCTGGCTGTGTGGGGGAGCACTGGCAGTGCTGGCTGTGTGGGTGAAGCACTGACAGTGCTGGCTGTGTGGGGAGCACTAACAATGCTGGCTGTGTGGTGGGAGCACTGACAGTGCTGGTTTTGTGGTGGGAGCACTGACAGTGCTGGCTGCGTGGTGGGAGCACTGACAGTGCTGGCTGTTTGGGAGCACTGACAGTGGTGGCTGTGTGGTGGGAGCACTGACAGTGCTGGCTGTGTGGTGGGAGCACTGGCAGTGCTGGCTGTGTGGGGGAGCATTGACAGTGCTGGCTGTATGGGGAGCACTGGCAGTGCTGGCTGTGTGGGGGGTGCACTGACAGTACTGGCTGTGTGGGGAGCACTGGCAGTGCTGGCTGTGTGGTGGGAGCACTGACAGTGCTGGCTGTGTGGTGGGAGCACTGACAGTGCTGGCTGTGTGGTGGGAGCAATGACAGTGCTGGCTGTGTGGGGGGGAGCACTGACAGTGCTGGCTGTGTGGTGGGAGCACTGGCAGTGCTGGCTGTGTGGTGGGAGCACTGACAGTGCTGGCTATGTAGTGGAGCACTGACAGTGCTGGCTCTGTGGGGGAGCACTGAAAGTGCTGGCTCTGTGCTGGGAGAACTGGCAGTGCTGGCTGTGTGGTGGGAGCACTGACAGTGCTGGCGATGTAGTGGGAGCACTGACAGTGCTGGCTCTGTGGGGGAGCACTGAAAGTGCTGGCTGTGTGGTGCGAGCACTGACAGTGCTGGCTGTGTGGGGGAGCACTGACAGTACTGGCTGTGTGGTGGGAGCACTGACAGTGCTGTCTGTGAGGGTGGAGCACTGACAGTGCTGGCTCTGTGGGGAGCACTGACAGTGCTGGTTGTGTGGTGGGAACACTGACAGTGCTGGCATTTTGGGGGAGCACTGACAGTGCTGGCTATGTGGGGAGCACTGACAGGGCTGGCTGTGTAGGGGGAGCATTGACAGGGTTGGCTGTGTGGTGGGAGCACTGACAGTGCTGGCTGTGTGGTGGGAGCACTGACAGTGTTGCCTGTGTGGCAGGAGCTCGGACAGTGCTGGCTGTGTGGTGGAGCACTGGAGGTGCTAGCTGTGTGGTGGGAGCACTGACAGTGCTGGCTATGTAGTGGGAGCACTGACAGTGCTTGCTCTGTGGGGGAGCACTGGAAGTGCTGGCTGTGTGGTGGGAGCACTGACAGTGCTGTCTGTGAGGGTGGAGCACTGACAGGGCTGGCTGTGTGGGGGAGCACTGACAGTGCTGGTTGTGTGGTGGGAGCACTGACAGTGCTGGCTCTGTGGGGGAGCACTGACAGAGCTAGCTCTGTGGGAGAGCACTGGCAGTGCTGGCTGTGTGGGGAGCACTCGCAGTGCTGGCTGTGGGTGGAGAACTGGCAGTGCTGGCTGTGGGGGAGCACTGATAGTGCTGGCTGTGTGGGGGGTCACTGACAGTGCTGGCTGTGTGGGGAGCACTGACAGTGCTAGCTGTGTGGGGGGGAGCACTGACAGTGCTGGCTGTATGCGGGGAGCACTGACAGTGCTGGCTGTGTGGGGAAGCATTGACAGTGCTGGCTGTGTGGGGGAGCACTGACAGTGATGGCTGTGTGGGGGGAGGATGACAGTGCTGGCTGTGTGGTGGGAGCACTGACAGTGCTGGCTGTGAGGGGGTGCACTGACAGTGCTGGCTCTGTGGGGGAGCACTGTCAGTGCTGGCTGTGTGGGGGAGCACTGGCAGTGCTGGCTGTGTGGGTGAAGCACTGACAGTGCTGGCTGTGTGGGGAGCACTAACAATGCTGGCTGTGTGGTGGGAGCACTGACAGTGCTGGCTGTGTGGTGGGAGCACTGACAGCGCTGGCTGTGTGGTGGGAGCACTGACAGTGCTGGCTGTTTGGGAGCACTGACAGTGATGGCTGTGTGGTGGGAGCACTGACAATGCTGGCTGTGTGGTGGGAGCACTGGCAGTGCTGGCTGTGTGGGGGAGCATTGACAGTGCTGGCTGTATGGGGAGCACTGGCAGTGCTGGCTGTGTGGGGGGTGCACTGACAGTACTGGCTGTGTGGGGGAGCACTGGCAGTGCTGGCTGTGTGGTGGGAGCACTGACAGTGCTGGCTGTGTGGTGGGAGCACTGACAGTGCTGGCTGTGTGGTGGGAGCAATGACAGTGCTGGCTGTGTGGGGGGAGCACTGACAGTGCTGGCTGTGTGGTGGGAGCACTGGCAGTGCTGGCTGTGTGGTGGGAGCACTGACAGTGCTGGCTATGTAGTGGAGCACTGACAGTGCTGGCTCTGTGGGGGATCACTGAAAGTGCTGGCTCTGTGCTGGGAGAACTGGCAGTGCTGGCTGTGTGGTGGGAGCACTGACAGTGCTGGCGATGTAGTGGGAGCACTGACAGTGCTGGCTCTGTGGGGGAGCACTGAAAGTGCTGGCTGTGTGGTGCGAGCACTGACAGTGCTGGCTGTGTAGGGGAGCACTGACAGTACTGGCTGTGTGGTGGGAGCACTGACAGTGCTGTCTGTGAGGGTGGAGCACTGACAGTGCTGGCTCTGTGGGGAGCACTGACAGTGCTGGTTGTGTGGTGGGAACACTGACAGTGCTGGCATTTTGGGGGGAGCACTGACAGTGCTGGCTATGTGGGGAGCACTGACAGGGCTGGCTGTGTAGGGGGAGCATTGACAGTGTTGGCTGTGTGGTGGGAGCACTGACAGTGCTGGCTGTGTGGTGGGAGCACTGACAGTGTTGCCTGTGTGGCAGGAGCTCGGACAGTGCTGGCTGTGTGGTGGAGCACTGGAGGTGCTGGCTGTGTGGTGGGAGCACTGACAGTGCTGGCTATGTAGTGGGAGCACTGACAGTGCTGGCTCTGTGGGGGAGCACTGGAAGTGCTGGCTGTGTGGTGGGAGCACTGAAAGTGCTGTCTGTGAGGGTGGAGCACTGACAGGGCTGGCTGTGTGGGGGAGCACTGACAGTGCTGGTTGTGTGGTGGGAGCACTGACAGTGCTGGCTCTGTGGGGGAGCACTGACAGTGCTGGCTCTGTGGGAGAGCACTGGCAGTGCTGGCTGTGTGGGGAGCACTCGCAGTGCTGGCTGTGGGTGGAGAACTGGCAGTGCTGGCTGTGGGGGAGCACTGATAGTGCTGGCTGTGTGGGGAGCACTAACAATGCTGGCTGTGTGGTGGGAGCACTGACAGTGCTGGCTGTGTGGTGGGAGCACTGACAGTGCTGGCTGTGTGGGGGTGAGCACTGACAGTGCTGGCTGTGTGGGTGGAGCACTGACAGTGCTGGCTGTGTGGGGAGCACTGACAGTGCTGGCTCTGTGGGGGGAGCACTAACAGTGCTGACTGTGTGGGGGGAGCACTGACAGTGCTGGCTGTGTGGTGGGAGCACTGACAGTGCTGGCTGTGTGGGGAGCACTGACAGTGCTGGCTGTGTGGGGGGTCACTGACAGTGCTGGCTGTGTGGGGAGCACTGACAGTGCTGACTGTGTGGGGGGAGCACTGACAGTGCTGGCTGTGTGGTGGGAGCACTGACAGTGCTGGCTGTGTGGGTGGAGCACTGACAGTGCTGGCTGTGTGGTGGGAGCACGGGCAGTGCTGGCTGTGTGGGGAGCACTGACAGTGCTGGCTGTGTGGTGGGAGCACTGACAGTGCTGGCTGTGTGGGTGGAGCACTGACAGTGCTGGCTGTGTGGGGGAGCACTGACAGAGCTGGCTGTGTGGGGGAGCACTGACAGTGCTGGCTGTGTGGGGGGAGCACTGACAGTGCTGGCTGTGTGGGGGGAGCACTGACAGTGCTGGCTGTGTGGGGGGAGCACTGACAGTGCTGGCTGCGTGGGGGGAGCACTGACAGTGCTGGCTGTGTGGGGGAGCACTGACAGTGCTGGCTGTGTGGGGGGAGCACTGACAGTGCTGGCTGCGTGGGGAGCACTGACAGTGCTGGCTGTGTGGGGGAGCACTGACAGTGCTGGCTGTGTGGGGAGCACTGACAGTGCTGGCTGTGTGGGGTGAGCACTGACAGTGCTGGCTGTGTGGGGAGCACTGACAGTGCTGGCTGTGTGGGGTGAGCACTGACAGTGCTGGCTGTGTGGGGGGTCACTGACAGTGCTGGCTGTGTGTGGGGAGCACTGACAGTGCTGGCTGTGTGGGGGAGCACGGACAGTGCTGGCTGTGTGGGGGAGCACTGACAGTGCTGGCTGTGTGGGGGAGCACTGACAGTGCTGGCTATGTGGGGGGGAGCACTGACAGTGCTGGCTGTGTGGTGGGGGCACTGACAGTGCTGTCTGTGGGGGGAGCACTGACAGTGCTGGCTGTGTGGGGGAGCACTGACTGTGCTGGCTGTGTGGGGGTAGCACTGACAGTGCTGGCTGTGTGGTGGGAGCACTGACAGTGCTGGCTGTGTGGGGGAAGCACTGACGGTGCTGGCTGTGGGGGGGGGGGGCTGCACTGACAGTGCTGGCTGTGTGGTGGGGGCACTGACAGTGCTGGCTGTGGGGGGGGGGGGGCTGCACTGACAGTGCTGGCTGTGTGGGGGGAGCACTGACAGTGCTGGCTGTGTGGGGGAGCACTGACTGTGCTGGCTGTGTGGTGGGAGCAGTGACAGTGCTGGCTGTGTGGTGGGAGCACTGACAGTGCTGGCTGTGTGGGGAGCACTGACAGCGCTGGCTGTGTGGTGGGAGCACTGACAGTGTTGGCTGTGTGGGGGGAGCACTGACAGTGCTGGCTGTGTGGTGGGAGCACTGACAGTGCTGGCTGTGTGGGGGAAGCACTGACACTGCTGGTTGTGTGGGGGGAGCACTGAAAGTGCTGGCTGTGTGGTGGGAGCACTGACAGTGCTGGCTGTGTGGGGGAGCACTGACAGTGCTGGCTGTGTGGTGGGAGCACTGACAGAGCTGGCTGTGCGGGGGAGCACTGACAGTGCTGGCTGTGTGGGGGGAGCACTGGCAGTGCTGGCTGTGTGGGGGAGTACTGACAGTGCTGGCTGTGTGGGGGAGCACTGACAGTGCTGGCTGTGTGGTGGGACCACTGACAGTGCTGGCTGTGTGGGGTGAGCACTGACAGTGTTGGCTGTGTGGTGGGAGCACTGGCAGTGCTGGATGTATGGGGGGAGCACTGACAGTGCTGGCTGTGCGGTGTAGCACTGGCAGTGCTGGATGTGTGGTGGGAGCACTGACAGTGCTGGCTGTGCGGTGGGAGCACTGACAGTGCTGGCTGTGTGGTGGGAGCACTGACAGTGCTGCTGTGTGGGGGAGCACTGACAGTGCTGGCTGTGTTGGGGGGGGGCACTGACAGCTCTGGCTGTGTGGGGGAGCACTGACAGTGCTGGCTGTGTGGGGGAGCACTGACAGTGTTGGCTGTGTGGTGGGAGCACTGGCAGTGCTGGCTGTGTGGGGGAGCACTGACAGTGCTGGCTGTGCGGTGGGAGCACCGACAGTGCAGGCTGTGTGCTGGGAGCACTGACAGTGCTGGCTGTGCGGTGGGAGCACTGACAGTGCTGGCTGTGTGGTGGGAGCACTGACAGTGCTGGCTGTGCGGTGGGAGCACTGACATTGCTGGCTGTGTGGGGGAGCACTGACAGAGCTGGCTGTGTGGTCGAAGCACTGACAGTGCTGGCTGTGTGGGGGAGCATTGACAGTGCTGGCTGTGTGGTGGGAGCACTGACAGTGCTGGCTGTGCGGTGGGAGCACTGACAGTGCTGGCTGTGTGGTGGGAGCACTGGCAGTGCTGGCTGTGTGGGGGCAGCACTGACAGTGATGGCTGTGCGGGGGAGCACTGACATTGCTGGCTGTGTGGTGGAAGCACCGACAGTGCAGGCTGTGTGCTGGGAGCACTGACAGTGCTGGCTGTGCGGTGGGAGCACTGACAGTGCTGGCTGTGTGGTGGGAGCACTGACAGTGCTGGCTGTGCGGTGGGAGCACTGACAGTGCTGGCTGTGTGGGGGAGCACTGACAGAGCTGGCTGTGTGGTGGAAGCACTGACAGTGCTGGCTGTGTGGGGGGACCATTGACAGTGCTGGCTGTGTGGTGGGAGCACTGACAGTGCTGGCTGTGCGGGGGGAGCACTGACAGTGCTGGCTGTGTGGTGGGAGCACTGACAGTGTTGGCTGTGTGGTGGGAGCACTGACAGTGCTGGCTGTGTGGGGGGAGCACTGACAGTGCTGGTTGTGTGGGTGGAGCACTGACAGTGCTGGCTGTGTGGGTGGGAGTACTGACAATGCTGGCTGTGTGTGGGAGCACTGACAGTGCTGGCTGTGTGGGGGAGCACTGACAGTGCTGGCTGTGTGGGGGGGCACTGACAGTGCTGGCTGTGTGGTGGGAGCACTGACAGTGCTGGCTGTGTGGGGGGGGGGCACTGATAGTGCTGGCTGTGTGGGGAGCACTGACAGTGCTGGCTGTGTGGTGGGAGCACTGACAGTGCTCTCTGTGTGGTGGGAACATTGACAGTGCTGGCTGTGTGGTGGGAGCACTGACAGTGCTGGCTGTGTGGTCGGAGCACTGACAGTGCTGGCTGTGTGGTGGGAGCACTGACAGTGCTGTCTGTGTGGTGGAGGCATTGACAGTGCTGGCTGTGTGTGGGGAGCACTGACAGTGCTGTCTGTGTGGTGGGAGCATTGACAGTGCTGGCTGTGTGTGGTGGATGCACTGACAGTGCTAGCTGTGTGGTGGGAGCATTGACAGTGCTGGCTGTGTGTGGGGAGCACCGACAGTGCTGGCTGTGTGGTGGGAGCATTGACAGTGCTGGCTGTGTGGGGGGTCACTGACAGTTTTGGCTGTGTCGGGGGAGCACTGACAGTGCTGGCTGTGTGGGGGGAGCACTGACAGTGCTGGCTGTGTGGGGGAGCAGTGATAGTGCTGTCTGTGTAGGGGGAGCACTGACAGTGCTGTCTGTGTGGTGGGAACATTGACAGTGCTGGCTGTGTGTGGTGGATGCACTGACAGTGCTAGCTGTGTGGGGGAGCACTGACAGTGCTGGCTGTGTGGTGGGAGCACTGACAGTGCTGGCTGTGTGGTGGGAGCACTGACAGTGCTGTCTGTGTGGTGGAGGCATTGACAGTGCTGGCTGTGTGTGGTGGATGCACTGACAGTGCTAGCTGTGTGGTGGGAGCATTGACAGTGCTGGCTGTGTGTGGGGAGCACTGACAGTGCTGGCTGTGTGGTGGGAGCATTGACAGTGCTGGCTGTGTGGGGGGTCACTGACAGTTCTGGCTGTGTGGTGGGAGCACTGACAGTGCTGGCTGTGTGTGGGAGCACTGACAGTGCTGGCTGTATGGGGGAGCACTGACAGTGCTGGCTGTGTGTGGGGAGCACTGACAGTGCTGGCTGTGTGGTGGGAGCATTGACAGTGCTGGCTGTGTGGGGGGTCACTGACAGTTCTGGCTGTGTGGTGGGAGCACTGACAGTGCTGGCTGTGTGTGGGAGCACTGACAGTGCTGGCTGTGTGGGTGGAGCACCGACAGTGCTGGCTGTGTGGGGGGGAGCACTGACAGTGCTGGCTGTGTGGTGGGAGCACTGACAGTGCTGGCTGTGTGGGGAGTGCACTGACAGTGCTGTCTGTGTGGTGGGAGCACTGACAGTGCTGGCTGTGTGGGGGAGCAGTGATAATGCTGTCTGTGTAGGGGGAGCACTGACAGTGCTGGCTGTGTGGTGGGAGCATTGACAGTGCTGGCTGTGTGTGGGGAGCACTGACAGTGCTGGCTGTGTGGGGGGAGCACTGACAGTGCTGGCTGTGTGGGGGGAGCACTGACAGTGCTGGCTGTGTCGGGGGAGCACTGACAGTGCTGGCTGTGTGGGGGAGCAGTGATAGTGCTGTCTGTGTAGGGGGAGCACTGACAGTGCTGTCTGTGTGGTGGGAACATTGACAGTGCTGGCTGTGTGTGGTGGATGCACTGACAGTGCTAGCTGTGTGGGGGAGCACTGACAGTGCTGGCTGTGTGGTGGGAGCACTGACAGTGCTGGCTGTGTGGTGGGAGCACTGACAGTGCTGTCTGTGTGGTGGAGGCATTGACAGTGCTGGCTGTGTGTGGTGGATGCACTGACAGTGCTAGCTGTGTGGTGGGAGCATTGACAGTGCTGGCTGTGTGGGGGGTCACTGACAGTTCTGGCTGTGTGGTGGGAGCACTGACAGTGCTGGCTGTGTGTGGGAGCACTGACAGTGCTGGCTGTGTGGGGGAGCACTGACAGTGCTGGCTGTGTGGGTGGAGCACCGACAGTGCTGGCTGTGTGGGGGGGAGCACTGACAGTGCTGGCTGTGTGGTGGGAGCACTGACAGTGCTGGCTGTGTGGGGAGAGCACTGACAGTGCTGTCTGTGTGGTGGGAGCATTGACAGTGCTGGCTGTGTGTGGTGGATGCACTGACAGTGCTAGCTGTGTGGTGGGAGCATTGACAGTGCTGGCTGTGTGGTGGGAGCATTGACAGTGCTGGCTGTGTGGGGGGTCACTGACAGTTCTGGCTGTGTGGTGGGAGCACTGACAGTGCTGGCTGTGTGGGGGTGCACTGACAGTGCTGGCTGTGTGGTGGGAGCACTGACAGTGCTGGCTGTGTGGGGGAGCACTGACAGTGCTGGCTGTGTGGGGGGAGCACTGACACTGCTAGCTGTGTGGGGGGGAGCACTGACAGTGCTGGCTGTGTGGGGAGCACTGACAGCGCTGGCTGTGTGGGGGAGCACTGACAGTGATGGCTGTGTGGGGGGAGGATGACAGTGCTGGCTTTGTGGTGGGAGCACTGGCAGTGCTGGCTGTGTGGGGGAGCATTGACAGTGCTGGCTGTATGCGGGGAGCACTGACAGTGCTGGCTGTGTGGGGAAGCATTGACAGTGCTGGCTGTGTGGGGGAGCACTGACAGTGATGGCTGTGTGGGGGGAGGATGACAGTGCTGGCTGTGTGGTGGGAGCACTGACAGTGCTGGCTGTGAGGGGGTGCACTGACAGTGCTGGCTCTGTGGGGGAGCACTGTCAGTGCTGGCTGTGTGGGGGAGCACTGGCAGTGCTGGCTGTGTGGGTGAAGCACTGACAGTGCTGGCTGTGTGGGGAGCACTAACAATGCTGGCTGTGTGGTGGGAGCACTGACAGTGCTGGTTTTGTGGTGGGAGCACTGACAGTGCTGGCTGCGTGGTGGGAGCACTGACAGTGCTGGCTGTTTGGGAGCACTGACAGTGGTGGCTGTGTGGTGGGAGCACTGACAGTGCTGGCTGTGTGGTGGGAGCACTGGCAGTGCTGGCTGTGTGGGGGAGCATTGACAGTGCTGGCTGTATGGGGAGCACTGGCAGTGCTGGCTGTGTGGGGGGTGCACTGACAGTACTGGCTGTGTGGGGAGCACTGGCAGTGCTGGCTGTGTGGTGGGAGCACTGACAGTGCTGGCTGCGTGGTGGGAGCACTGACAGTGCTGGCTGTGTGGTGGGAGCAATGACAGTGCTGGCTGTGTGGGGGGGAGCACTGACAGTGCTGGCTGTGTGGTGGGAGCACTGGCAGTGCTGGCTGTGTGGTGGGAGCACTGACAGTGCTGGCTATGTAGTGGAGCACTGACAGTGCTGGCTCTGTGGGGGAGCACTGAAAGTGCTGGCTCTGTGCTGGGAGAACTGGCAGTGCTGGCTGTGTGGTGGGAGCACTGACAGTGCTGGCGATGTAGTGGGAGCACTGACAGTGCTGGCTCTGTGGGGGAGCACTGACAGTGCTGTCTGTGAGGGTGGAGCACTGACAGTGCTGGCTCTGTGGGGAGCACTGACAGTGCTGGTTGTGTGGTGGGAACACTGACAGTGCTGGCATTTTGGGGGAGCACTGACAGTGCTGGCTATGTGGGGAGCACTGACAGGGCTGGCTGTGTAGGGGGAGCATTGACAGGGTTGGCTGTGTGGTGGGAGCACTGACAGTGCTGGCTGTGTGGTGGGAGCACTGACAGTGTTGCCTGTGTGGCAGGAGCTCGGACAGTGCTGGCTGTGTGGTGGAGCACTGGAGGTGCTAGCTGTGTGGTGGGAGCACTGACAGTGCTGGCTATGTAGTGGGAGCACTGACAGTGCTTGCTCTGTGGGGGAGCACTGGAAGTGCTGGCTGTGTGGTGGGAGCACTGACAGTGCTGTCTGTGAGGGTGGAGCACTGACAGGGCTGGCTGTGTGGGGGAGCACTGACAGTGCTGGTTGTGTGGTGGGAGCACTGACAGTGCTGGCTCTGTGGGGGAGCACTGACAGAGCTAGCTCTGTGGGAGAGCACTGGCAGTGCTGGCTGTGTGGGGAGCACTCGCAGTGCTGGCTGTGGGTGGAGAACTGGCAGTGCTGGCTGTGGGGGAGCACTGATAGTGCTGGCTGTGTGGGGGGTCACTGACAGTGCTGGCTGTGTGGGGAGCACTGACAGTGCTAGCTGTGTGGGGGGGAGCACTGACAGTGCTGGCTGTATGCGGGGAGCACTGACAGTGCTGGCTGTGTGGGGAAGCATTGACAGTGCTGGCTGTGTGGGGGAGCACTGACAGTGATGGCTGTGTGGGGGGAGGATGACAGTGCTGGCTGTGTGGTGGGAGCACTGACAGTGCTGGCTGTGAGGGGGTGCACTGACAGTGCTGGCTCTGTGGGGGAGCACTGTCAGTGCTGGCTGTGTGGGGGAGCACTGGCAGTGCTGGCTGTGTGGGTGAAGCACTGACAGTGCTGGCTGTGTGGGGAGCAGTAACAATGCTGGCTGTGTGGTGGGAGCACTGACAGTGCTGGCTGTGTGGTGGGAGCACTGACAGCGCTGGCTGTGTGGTGGGAGCACTGACAGTGCTGGCTGTTTGGGAGCACTGACAGTGATGGCTGTGTGGTGGGAGCACTGACAATGCTGGCTGTGTGGTGGGAGCACTGGCAGTGCTGGCTGTGTGGGGAGCATTGACAGTGCTGGCTGTATGGGGAGCACTGGCAGTGCTGGCTGTGTGGGGGGTGCACTGACAGTACTGGCTGTGTGGGGGAGCACTGGCAGTGCTGGCTGTGTGGTGGGAGCACTGACAGTGCTGGCTGTGTGGTGGGAGCACTGACAGTGCTGGCTGTGTGGTGGGAGCAATGACAGTGCTGGCTGTGTGGGGGGAGCACTGACAGTGCTGGCTGTGTGGTGGGAGCACTGGCAGTGCTGGCTGTGTGGTGGGAGCACTGACAGTGCTGGCTATGTAGTGGAGCACTGACAGTGCTGGCTCTGTGGGGGATCACTGAAAGTGCTGGCTCTGTGCTGGGAGAACTGGCAGTGCTGGCTGTGTGGTGGGAGCACTGACAGTGCTGGCGATGTAGTGGGAGCACTGACAGTGCTGGCTCTGTGGGGGAGCACTGAAAGTGCTGGCTGTGTGGTGCGAGCACTGACAGTGCTGGCTGTGTAGGGGAGCACTGACAGTACTGGCTGTGTGGTGGGAGCACTGACAGTGCTGTCTGTGAGGGTGGAGCACTGACAGTGCTGGCTCTGTGGGGAGCACTGACAGTGCTGGTTGTGTGGTGGGAACACTGACAGTGCTGGCATTTTGGGGGGAGCACTGACAGTGCTGGCTATGTGGGGAGCACTGACAGGGCTGGCTGTGTAGGGGGAGCATTGACAGTGTTGGCTGTGTGGTGGGAGCACTGACAGTGCTGGCTGTGTGGTGGGAGCACTGACAGTGTTGCCTGTGTGGCAGGAGCTCGGACAGTGCTGGCTGTGTGGTGGAGCACTGGAGGTGCTGGCTGTGTGGTGGGAGCACTGACAGTGCTGGCTATGTAGTGGGAGCACTGACAGTGCTGGCTCTGTGGGGGAGCACTGGAAGTGCTGGCTGTGTGGTGGGAGCACTGAAAGTGCTGTCTGTGAGGGTGGAGCACTGACAGGGCTGGCTGTGTGGGGGAGCACTGACAGTGCTGGTTGTGTGGTGGGAGCACTGACAGTGCTGGCTCTGTGGGGGAGCACTGACAGTGCTGGCTCTGTGGGAGAGCACTGGCAGTGCTGGCTGTGTGGGGAGCACTCGCAGTGCTGGCTGTGGGTGGAGAACTGGCAGTGCTGGCTGTGGGGGAGCACTGATAGTGCTGGCTGTGTGGGGGGTCACTGACAGTGCTGGCTGTGTGGGGAGCACTGACAGTGCTAGCTGTGTGGGGGGGGAGCACTGACAGTGCTGGCTGTGTGGGGAGCACTGACAGCGCTGGCTGTGTGGGGGGAGGATGACAGTGCTGGCTTTGTGGTGGGAGCACTGGCAGTGCTGGCTGTGTGGGGGAGCATTGACAGTGCTGGCTGTATGCGGGGAGCACTGACAGTGCTGGCTGTGTGGGGGAGCATTGACAGTGCTGGCTGTGTGGGGGAGCACTGACAGTGATGGCTGTGTGGGGGGAGGATGACAGTGCTGGCTGTGTGGTTGGAGCACTGACAGTGCTGGCTGTGAGGGGGTGCACTGACAGTGCTGGCTCTGTGGGGGAGCACTGTCAGTGCTGGCTGTGTGGGGGAGCACTGGCAGTGCTGGCTGTGTGGGTGAAGCACTGACAGTGCTGGCTGTGTGGGGAGCACTAACAATGCTGGCTGTGTGGTGGGAGCACTGACAATGCTGGCTGTGTGGTGGGAGCACTGGCAGTGCTGGCTGTGTGGGGGAGCATTGACAGTGCTGGCTGTGAGGGGGTGCACTGACAGTGCTGGCTCTGTGGGGGAGCACTGTCAGTGCTGGCTGTGTGGGGGAGCACTGGCAGTGCTGGCTGTGTGGGTGAAGCACTGACAGTGCTGGCTGTGTGGGGAGCACTAACAATGCTGGCTGTGTGGTGGGAGCACTGACAGTGCTGGCTGTGTGGTGGGAGCACTGACAGCGCTGGCTGTGTGGTGGGAGCACTGACAGTGCTGGCTGTTTGGGAGCACTGACAGTGGTGGCTGTGTGGCGGGAGCACTGACAATGCTGGCTGTGTGGTGGGAGCACTGGCAGTGCTGGCTGTGTGGGGGAGCATTGACAGTGCTGGCTGTATGGGGAGCACTGGCAGTGCTGGCTGTGTGGGGGGTGCACTGACAGTACTGGCTGTGTGGGGGAGCACTGGCAGTGCTGGCTGTGTGGTGGGAGCACTGACAGTGCTGGCTGTGTGGTGGGAGCACTGACAGTGCTGGCTGTGTGGTGGGAGCAATGACAGTGCTGGCTGTGTGGGGGGAGCACTGACAGTGCTGGCTGTGTGGTGGGAGCACTGGCAGTGCTGGCTGTGTGGTGGGAGCACTGACAGTGCTGGCTATGTAGTGGAGCACTGACAGTGCTGGCTCTGTGGGGGATCACTGAAAGTGCTGGCTCTGTGCTGGGAGAACTGGCAGTGCTGGCTGTGTGGTGGGAGCACTGACAGTGCTGGCGATGTAGTGGGAGCACTGACAGTGCTGGCTCTGTGGGGGAGCACTGAAAGTGCTGGCTGTGTGGTGCGAGCACTGACAGTGCTGGCTGTGTAGGGGAGCACTGACAGTACTGGCTGTGTGGTGGGAGCACTGACAGTGCTGTCTGTGAGGGTGGAGCACTGACAGTGCTGGCTCTGTGGGGAGCACTGACAGTGCTGGTTGTGTGGTGGGAACACTGACAGTGCTGGCATTTTGGGGGGAGCACTGACAGTGCTGGCTATGTGGGGAGCACTGACAGGGCTGTCTGTGTAGGGGGAGCACTGACAGTGCTGGCTGTGTGGGGGAGCACTGACAGTGTTGGCTGTGTGGTGGGAGCACTGACAGTGCTGGCTGTGTGGTGGGAGCACTGACAGTGTTGCCTGTGTGGCAGGAGCTCGGACAGTGCTGGCTGTGTGGTGGAGCACTGGAGGTGCTGGCTGTGTGGTGGGAGCACTGACAGTGCTGGCTATGTAGTGGGAGCACTGACAGTGCTGGCTCTGTGGGGGAGCACTGGAAGTGCTGGCTGTGTGGTGGGAGCACTGAAAGTGCTGTCTGTGAGGGTGGAGCACTGACAGGGCTGGCTGTGTGGGGGAGCACTGACAGTGCTGGTTGTGTGGTGGGAGCACTGACAGTGCTGGCTCTGTGGGGGAGCACTGACAGTGCTAGCTCTGTGGGAGAGCACTGGCAGTGCTGGCTGTGTGGGGAGCACTCGCAGTGCTGGCTGTGGGTGGAGAACTGGCAGTGCTGGCTGTGGGGGAGCACTGATAGTGCTGGCTGTGTGGGGGGTCACTGACAGTGCTGGCTGTGTGGGGAGCACTGACAGTGCTAGCTGTGTGGGGGGGGAGCACTGACAGTGCTGGCTGTGTGGGGAGCACTGACAGCGCTGGCTGTGTGGGGGGAGGATGACAGTGCTGGCTTTGTGGTGGGAGCACTGGCAGTGCTGGCTGTGTGGGGGAGCATTGACAGTGCTGGCTGTATGCGGGGAGCACTGACAGTGCTGGCTGTGTGGGGGAGCATTGACAGTGCTGGCTGTGTGGGGGAGCATTGACAGTGCTGGCTGTGTGGGGGAGCACTGACAGTGATGGCTGTGTGGGGGGAGGATGACAGTGCTGGCTGTGTGGTGGGAGCACTGACAGTGCTGGCTATGAGGGGGTGCACTGACAGTGCTGGCTCTGTGGGGGAGCACTGTCAGTGCTGGCTGTGTGGGGGAGCACTGGCAGTGCTGGCTGTGTGGGTGAAGCACTGACAGTGCTGGCTGTGTGGGGAGCACTAACAATGCTGGCTGTGTGGTGGGAGCACTGACAGTGCTGGCTATGTAGTGGGAGCACTGACAGTGCTGGCTCTGTGGGGGAGCACTGGAAGTGCTGGCTGTGTGGTGGGAGCACTGACAGTGCTGTCTGTGAGGGTGGAGCACTGACAGGGCTGGCTGTGTGGGGGAGCACTGACAGTGCTGGTTGTGTGGTGGGAGCACTGACAGTGCTGGCTCTGTGGGGGAGCACTGACAGTGCTAGCTCTGTGGGAGAGCACTGGCAGTGCTGGCTGTGTGGGGAGCACTCGCAGTGCTGGCTGTGGGTGGAGAACTGGCAGTGCTGGCTGTGGGGGAGCACTGATAGTGTTGGCTGTGTGGGGGGTCACTGACAGTGCTGGCTGTGTGGGGAGCACTGACACTGCTAGCTGTGTGGGGGGAGCACTGGCAGTGCTGGCTGTGTGGGGGCAGCACTGACAGTGATGGCTGTGCGGGGGAGCACTGACAATGCTGGCTGTGTGGTGGAAGCACCGACAGTGCAGGCTGTGTGGTGGGAGCACTGACAGTCCTGGCTGTGTGGTGGGAGCACTGACAGTCCTGGCTGTGTGGTGGGAGCACTGACAGTGCTGGCTGTGCGGTGGGAGCACTGACAGTGCTGGCTGTGCGGTGGGAGCACTGACAGTGCTGGCTGTGTGGGGGGAGCATTGACAGTGCTGGCTGTGTGGTGGGAGCACTGACAGTGCTAGCTGTGTGGTGGGAGCATTGACAGTGCTGGCTGTGTGTGGTGGATGCACTGACAGTGCTAGCTGTGTGGGGAGCACTGACAGAGCTGGCTGTGTGGTGGAAGCACTGACAGTGCTGGCTGTGTGGGGAGCACTGACAGAGCTGGCTGTGTGATGGAAGCACTGACAGTGCTGGCTGTGTGGGGGGAGCATTGACAGTGCTGGCTGTGTGGTGGGAGCACTGACAGTGCTAGCTGTGTGGTGGGAGCATTGACAGTGCTGGCTGTGTGGTGGGAGCACTGACAGTGCTAGCTGTGTGGTGGGAGCATTGACAGTGCTGGCTGTGTGGTGGATGCACTGA
Organism: Scyliorhinus torazame; assembly: GCF_047496885.1. Classification (NCBI taxonomy): domain Eukaryota; kingdom Metazoa; phylum Chordata; class Chondrichthyes; order Carcharhiniformes; family Scyliorhinidae; genus Scyliorhinus; species Scyliorhinus torazame. The sequence continues at coordinate 23,705 of NW_027308747.1, forward strand.
CAGTGCTAGCTGTGTGGGGGAGCACTGACAGTGCTGGCTGTGTGGTGGGAGCACTGACAGTGCTGGCTGTGTGGTCGGAGCACTGACAGTGCTGGCTGTGTGGTGGGAGCACTGACAGTGCTGTCTGTGTGGTGGAGGCATTGACAGTGCTGGCTGTGTGTGGGGAGCACTGACAGTGCTGTCTGTGTGGTGGGAGCATTGACAGTGCTGGCTGTGTGGGGGGTCACTGACAGTTCTGGCTGTGTGGTGGGAGCACTGACAGTGCTGGCTGTGTGTGGGAGCACTGACAGTGCTGGCTGTATGGGGGAGCACTGACAGTGCTGGCTGTGTGGGGGAGCACTGACAGTGCTGGCTGTGTGGGGGAGCACTGACAGTGCTGGCTGTGTGAGGAGCACTGACAGTGCTGGCTGTGTGGGTGGCACTGACAGTGCTGGCTGTGTGGTGGGAGCATTGACAGTGCTGGAAGTGTGGGGGAGCACTGACAGTGCTGGCTGTGTGGGGGGGAGCACTGAAAGTGCTGGCTGTGTGGGGGAGCACTGACAGTGCTGGCTGTGTGGGTGGAGCCCCGACAGTGCTGGCTGTGTGGGGGGGAGCACTGAAAGTGCTGGCTGTGTGGTGGGAGCACTGACAGTGCTGGCTGTATGGGGGAGCACTGACAGTGCTGGCTGTGTGGGGGAGCACTGACAGTGCTGGCTGTGTGGGGGGGAGCACTGACAGTGCTGGCTGTGTGGTGGGAGCACTGACAGTGCTGGCTGTGTGGGGGGAGCACTGACAGTGCTGTCTGTGTGGTGGGAGCATTGACAGTGCTGGCTGTGTGTGGTGGATGCACTGACAGTGCTAGCTGTGTGGTGGGAGCATTGACAGTGCTGGCTGTGTGTGGGGAGCACTGACAGTGCTGGCTGTGTGGTGGGAGCATTGACAGTGCTGGCTGTGTGGGGGGTCACTGACAGTTCTGGCTGTGTGGTGGGAGCACTGACAGTGCTGGCTGTGTGTGGGAGCACTGACAGTGCTGGCTGTATGGGGGAGCACTGACAGTGCTGGCTGTGTGGGGGAGCACTGACAGTGCTGGCTGTGTGGGTGGAGCCCCGACAGTGCTGGCTGTGTGGGGGGGGGGGGGGAGCACTGACAGTGCTGGCTGTGTGGTGGGAGCACTGACAGTGCTGGCTGTGTGGGGGAGCACTGACAGTGCTGGCTGTGTCGGGGGAGCACTGACAGTGCTGGCTGTGTGGGGGAGCAGTGATAGTGCTGTCTGTGTAGGGGGAGCACTGACAGTGCTGTCTGTGTGGTGGGAACATTGACAGTGCTGGCTGTGTGTGGTGGATGCACTGACAGTGCTAGCTGTGTGGGGGAGCACTGACAGTGCTGGCTGTGTGGTGGGAGCACTGACAGTGCTGGCTGTGTGGTGGGAGCACTGACAGTGCTGTCTGTGTGGTGGAGGCATTGACAGTGCTGGCTGTGTGTGGTGGATGCACTGACAGTGCTAGCTGTGTGGTGGGAGCATTGACAGTGCTGGCTGTGTGGCGGGTCACTGACAGTTCTGGCTGTGTGGTGGGAGCACTGACAGTGCTGGCTGTGTGTGGGAGCACTGACAGTGCTGGCTGTATGGGGGAGCACTGACAGTGCTGGCTGTGTGGGGGAGCACTGACAGTGCTGGCTGTGTGGGTGGAGCACCGACAGTGCTGGCTGTGTGGGGGGGAGCACTGACAGTGCTGGCTGTGTGGTGGGAGCACTGACAGTTCTGGCTGTGTGGTGGGAGCATTGACAGTGCTGGCTGTGTGTGGGGAGCACTGACAGTGCTGGCTGTGTGGTGGGAGCATTGACAGTGCTGGCTGTGTGGGGGGTCACTGACAGTTCTGGCTGTGTGGTGGGAGCACTGACAGTGCTGGCTGTGTGTGGGAGCACTGACAGTGCTGGCTGTATGGGGGAGCACTGACAGTGCTGGCTGTGTGGGGGAGCACTGACAGTGCTGACTGTGTGGGGGTGCACTGGCAGTGCTGGCTGTGTGGGGGAGCACTGACAGTGCTGGCTGTGTGGGTGGAGCACCGACAGTGCTGGCTGTGTGGGGGGGAGCACTGACAGTGCTGGCTGTGTGGTGGGAGCACTGACAGTGCTGGCTGTGTGGGGAGAGCACTGACAGTGCTGTCTGTGTGGTGGGAGCATTGACAGTGCTGGCTGTGTGTGGTGGATGCACTGACAGTGCTAGCTGTGTGGTGGGAGCATTGACAGTGCTGGCTGTGTGGTGGGAGCATTGACAGTGCTGGCTGTGTGGGGGGTCACTGACAGTTCTGGCTGTGTGGTGGGAGCACTGACAGTGCTGGCTGTGTGGGGGTGCACTGACAGTGCTGGCTGTGTGGTGGGAGCACTGACAGTGCTGGCTGTGTGGGGGAGCACTGACAGTGCTGGCTGTGTGGGGGGAGCACTGACAGTGCTGGCTGTGTGGGGGGGAGCACTGACAGTGCTGGCTGTGTGGTGGGAGCACTGACAGTGCTGGCTGTGTGGGGGGAGCACTGACAGTGCTGGCTGTGTCGGGAGAGCACTGACAGTGCTGTCTGTGTAGGGGGAGCACTGACAGTGCTGGCTGTGTGGTGGGAGCATTGACAGTGCTGGCTGTGTGTGGGGAGCACTGACAGTGCTGGCTGTGTGGGGGGAGCACTGACAGTGCTGGCTGTGTGGGGGGAGCACGGACAGTGCTGGCTGTGTGGGGGGAGCACTGACAGTGCTGGCTGTGTGGAGGGAGCACTGACAGTGCTGGCTGTGTGGTGGGAGCATTGACAGTGCTGGCTGTGTGTGGGGAGCACTGACAGTGCTGGCTGTGTGGGGGGAGCACTGACAGTGCTGGCTGTGTGGTGGGAGCATTGACAGTGCTGGCTGTATGTGTGGGAGCACTGACAGTGCTGGCTGTGTGGGGGGAGCACTGACAGTGCAGGCTGTGTGGGGGGAGCACTGACAGTGCTGGCTGTGTGGTGGAAGCACCGACAGTGCAGGCTGTGTGCTGGGAGCACTGACAGTGCTGGCTGTGTGGTGGGAGCACTGACAGTGCTGGCTGTGCGGTGGGAGCACTGACAGTGCTGGCTGTGTGGGGAGCACTGACAGTGCTGGCTGTGTGGGGGGAGCACTGGCAGTGCTGGCTGTGTGGGGGCAGCACTGACAGTGATGGCTGTGCGGGGGAGCACTGACAATGCTGGCTGTGTGGTGGAAGCACCGACAGTGCAGGCTGTGTGCTGGGAGCACTGACAGTGCTGGCTGTGTGGGGGGAGCACTGGCAGTGCTGGCTGTGTGGGGGCAGCACTGACAGTGATGGCTGTGCGGGGGAGCACTGACAATGCTGGCTGTGCGGTGGGAGCACTGACAGTCCTGGCTGTGTGGTGGGAGCACTGACAGTGCTGGCTGTGCGGTGGGAGCACTGACAGTGCTGGCTGTGTGGGGGGAGCATTGACAGTGCTGGCTGTGTGGTGGGAGCACTGACAGTGCTAGCTGTGTGGGGAGCACTGACAGAGCTGGCTGTGTGGTGGAAGCACTGACAGTGCTGGCTGTGTGGGGAGCACTGACAGAGCTGGCTGTGTGATGGAAGCACTGACAGTGCTGGCTGTGTGGGGGGAGCATTGACAGTGCTGGCTGTGTGGTGGGAGCACTGACAGTGCTAGCTGTGTGGTGGGAGCATTGACAGTGCTGGCTGTGTGGTGGGAGCACTGACAGTGCTAGCTGTGTGGTGGGAGCATTGACAGTGCTGGCTGTGTGGTGGATGCACTGACAGTGCTAGCTGTGTGGGGGAGCACTGACAGTGCTGGCTGTGTGGTGGGAGCACTGACAGTGCTGGCTGTGTGGTCGGAGCACTGACAGTGCTGGCTGTGTGGTGGGAGCACTGACAGTGCTGTCTGTGTGGTGGAGGCATTGACAGTGCTGGCTGTGTGTGGGGAGCACTGACAGTGCTGTCTGTGTGGTGGGAGCATTGACAGTGCTGGCTGTGTGGGGGGTCACTGACAGTTCTGGCTGTGTGGTGGGAGCACTGACAGTTCTGGCTGTGTGGGGGGTCACTGACAGTGCTGGCTGTGTGGGGGGAGCACTGACAGTGCTGGCTGTATGGGGGAGCACTGACAGTGCTGGCTGTGTGGGGGAGCACTGACAGTGCTGGCTGTGTGGGGGAGCACTGACAGTGCTGGCTGTGTGGGGGGGAGCACTGACAGTGCTGGCTGTGTGGTGGGAGCACTGACAGTGCTGGCTGTGTGGGGGGAGCACTGACAGTGCTGGCTGTGTGGGGGAGCAGTGGTAGTGCTGTCTGTGTAGGGGGAGCACTGACAGTGCTGGCTGTGTGGGGGGGAGCACTGACAGTGCTGGCTGTGTGGGGGGGAGCACTGACAGTGCTGGCTGTGTGGTGGGAGCACTGACAGTGCTGGCTGTGTGGGGGGAGCACTGACAGTGCTGGCTGTGTGGGGGAGCAGTGGTAGTGCTGTCTGTGTAGGGGGAGCACTGACAGTGCTGGCTGTGTGTGGGGGGGGGGCACTGATAGTGCTGGCTGTGTGGGGAGCACTGACAGTGCTGGCTGTGTGGTGGGAGCACTGACAGTGCTGTATGTGTGGTGGGAGCATTGACAGTGCTGGCTGTGTGTGGGGAGCACTGACAGTGCTGTCTGTGTGGTGGGAACATTGACAGTGCTGGCTGTGTGTGGTGGATGCACTGACAGTGCTAGCTGCGTGGTGGGAGCATTGACAGTGCTGGCTGTGTGTGGTGGATGCACTGACAGTGCTAGCTGTGTGGTGGGAGCACTGACAGTGCTGGCTGTGTGGTGGGAGCACTGACAGTGCTGGCTGTGTGGTGGGAGCACTGACAGTGCTGGCTGTGTGGTGGGAGCACTGACAGTGCTGTCTGTGTGGTGGAGGCATTGACAGTGCTGGCTGTGTGGTGGGAGCACTGACAGTGCTGGCTGTGTGGGGGGAGCACTGACAGTGCTGGCTGTGTGGGGGAGCGCTGACAGTGCTCGCTGTGTGGTGGGAGCACTGACAGTGCTGGCTGTGTGGTGGGAGCACTGACAGTGCTGGCTGTGTGGTGGGAGCACTGACAGTGCTGGCTGTGTGGGGGGAGCACTGACAGTGCTGGCTGTGTGGGGGAGCGCTGACAGCGCTGGCTGTGTGGTGGGAGCACTGACAGTGCTGGCTGTGTGGTGGGAGCACTGACAGTGGTGGCTGTGTGGGGGAGCACTGACAGTACTGGCTGTGTGGTGGGAACACTGACAGTGCTGGCTCTGTGGGGGAGCACTGACAGTGCTGGCTGTGTGGGGGAGCACTGACAGTGCTGGCTGTGTGGGGAGCACTGATAGTGCTGGCTGTGTAGGGGTGCACTGACTGTGCTGGCTGTGTGGGGGGAGCACTGACAGTGCTGGCTGTGTGGGGGCAGAACTGACAGTGCAGGCTGTGTGGGGGAGCACTGACAGTGCTGGCTGTGTGGGGGAGCACTGACAGTGCTGGCTGTGTGGGGAGCACTGACAGTGCTGGCTGTGTGGGGTGAGCACTGACAGTGCTGGCTCTGTGGTGGGAGCACTGACAGTGCTGGCTGTGTGGGGGAGCACTGACAGTGCTGACTGTGTGGGGGGCGCACTGACAGTGCTGGCTGTGTGGGGGGAGCACTGACAGTGCTGGCTGTGTGGGGGAGCACTGACAGTGCTGGCTGTGTGGGGTGAGCACTGACATTGCTGGCTGTGTGGGATGAGCACTGACAGTGCTGGCTGTGTGGTGGGAGCATTGACAGTGCTGGCTGTGTGTGGGGAGCACTGACAGTGCTGGCTGTGTGGTGGGAGCATTGACAGTGCTGGCTGTGTGGGGGGTCACTGACAGTTCTGGCTGTGTGGTGGGAGCACTGACAGTGCTGGCTGTGTGTGGGAGCACTGACAGTGCTGGCTGTGTGGGGGAGCACTGACAGTGCTGGCTGTGTGGGGGGGAGCACTGACAGTGCTGGCTGTGTGGGGGGGAGCACTGACAGTGCTGGCTGTGTGGTGGGAGCACTGACAGTGCTGGCTGTGTGGGGGGAGCACTGACAGTGCTGGCTGTGTCGGGGGAGCTCTGACAGTGCTGGCTGTGTGGGGGAGCAGTGATAGTGCTGTCTGTGTAGGGGGAGCACTGACAGTGCTGGCTGTGTGGTGGGAGCATTGACAGTGCTGGCTGTGTGTGGGGAGCACTGACAGTGCTGGCTGTGTGGGGGGAGCACTGACAGTGCTGGCTGTGTGGGGGGAGCACGGACAGTGCTGGCTGTGTGGGGGGAGCACTGACAGTGCTGGCTGTGTGGAGGGAGCACTGACAGTGCTGGCTGTGTGGTGGGAGCATTGACAGTGCTGGCTGTGTGTGGGGAGCACTGACAGTGCTGGCTGTGTGGGGGAGCACTGACAGTGCTGGCTGTGTGGTGGGAGCATTGACAGTGCTGGCTGTATGTGTGGGAGCACTGACAGTGCTGGCTGTGTGGGGGGAGCACTGACAGTGCTGGCTGTGTGGTGGAAGCACCGACAGTGCAGGCTGTGTGGGGGAGCGCTGACAGCGCTGGCTGTGTGGTGGGAGCACTGACAGTGCTGGCTGTGTGGTGGGAGCACTGACAGTGGTGGCTGTGTGGGGGAGCACTGACAGTACTGGCTGTGTGGTGGGAACACTGACAGTGCTGGCTCTGTGGGGGAGCACTGACAGTGCTGGCTGTGTGGGGGAGCACTGACCGTGCTGGCTGTGTGGGGAGCACTGACAGTGCTGGCTGTGTAGGGGTGCACTGACTGTGCTGGCTGTGTGGGGGGAGCACTGACAGTGCTGGCTGTGTGGGGGGAGAACTGACAGTGCAGGCTGTGTGGGGGAGCACTGACAGTGCTGGCTGTGTGGGGGAGCACTGACAGTGCTGGCTGTGTGGGGAGCACTGACAGTGCTGGCTGTGTGGGGTGAGCACTGACAGTGCTGGCTCTGTGGTGGGAGCACTGACAGTGCTGGCTGTGTGGGGGGAGCACTGACAGTGCTGGCTGTGTGGGGGAGCACTGACAGTGCTGGCTGTGTGGGGTGAGCACTGACATTGCTGGCTGTGTGGGGTGAGCACTGACAGTGCTGGCTGTGTGGGGGGAGCACTGACAGTGCTGGCTGTGTGGGGTGAGCACTGACAGTGCTGTCTGTGTGGTGGGAGCATTGACAGTGCTGGCTGTGTGTGGGGAGCACTGACAGTGCTGGCTGTGTGGTGGGAGCATTGACAGTGCTGGCTGTGTGGGGGGTCACTGACAGTTCTGGCTGTGTGGTGGGAGCACTGACAGTGCTGGCTGTGTGTGGGAGCACTGACAGTGCTGGCTGTGTGGGGGAGCACTGACAGTGCTGGCTGTGTGGGGGGGAGCACTGACAGTGCTGGCTGTGTGGGGGGGAGCACTGACAGTGCTGGCTGTGTGGTGGGAGCACTGACAGTGCTGGCTGTGTGGGGGGAGCACTGACAGTGCTGGCTGTGTCGGGGGAGCACTGACAGTGCTGGCTGTGTGGGGGAGCAGTGATAGTGCTGTCTGTGTAGGGGGAGCACTGACAGTGCTGGCTGTGTGGTGGGAGCATTGACAGTGCTGGCTGTGTGTGGGGAGCACTGACAGTGCTGGCTGTGTGGGGGAGCACTGACAGTGCTGGCTGTGTGGTGGGAGCATTGACAGTGCTGGCTGTATGTGTGGGAGCACTGACAGTGCTGGCTGTGTGGGGGGAGCACTGACAGTGCTGGCTGTGCGGGGGGGAGCACTGACAGTGCTGGCTGTGTGGTCGAAGCACTGACAGTGCTGGCTGTGTGGGGGGAGCATTGACAGTGCTGGCTGTGTGGTGGGAGCACTGACAGTGCTGGCTGTGCGGTGGGAGCACTGGCAGTGCTGGCTGTGTGGGGGCAGCACTGACAGTGCTGGCTGTGTGGGGGGGGAGCACTGACAGTGCTGGCTGTGTGGTGGGAGCACTGACAGTGCTGGCTGTGTGGGGGGAGCACTGACAGTGCTGGCTGTGTCGGGGGAGCACTGACAGTGCTGGCTGTGTGGTGGGAGCACTGACAGTGCTGGCTGTGCGGTGGGAGCACTGACAGTGCTGGCTGTGTGGGGGAGCACTGACAGAGCTGGCTGTGTGGTCGAAGCACTGACAGTGCTGGCTGTGTGGGGGGAGCATTGACAGTGCTGGCTGTGTGGTGGGAGCACTGACAGTGCTGGCTGTGCGGTGGGAGCACTGGCAGTGCTGGCTGTGTGGGGGCAGCACTGACAGTGCTGGCTGTGTGGTGGGAGCACTGGCAGTGCTGGCTGTGTGGGGGCAGCACTGACAGTGATGGCTGTGTGGTGGGAGCACTGACAATGCTGGCTGTGTGGTGGAAGCACCGACAGTGCAGGCTGTGTGCTGGGAGCACTGACAGTGCTGGCTGTGCGGTGGGAGCACTGACAGTCCTGGCTGTGTGGTGGGAGCACTGACAGTGCTGGCTGTGCGGTGGGAGCACTGACAGTGCTGGCTATGTGGGGGGAGCATTGACAGTGCTGGCTGTGTGGTGGGAGCACTGACAGTGCTAGCTGTGTGTGGTGGATGCACTGACAGTGCTAGCTGTGTGGGGAGCACTGACAGAGCTGGCTGTGTGGTGGGAGCATTGACAGTGCTGGCTGTGTGTGGTGGATGCACTGACAGTGCTAGCTGTGTGGGGAGCACTGACAGAGCTGGCTGTGTGGTGGAAGCACTGACAGTGCTGGCTGTGTGGGGGGAGCATTGACAGTGCTGGCTGTGTGGTGGGAGCACTGACAGTGCTGGCTGTGTGGTGGAAGCACTGACAGTGCTGGCTGTGTGGGGGGAGCATTGACAGTGCTGGCTGTGTGGTGGGAGCACTGACAGTGCTGGCTGTGTGGTGGGAGCATTGACAGTGCTGGCTGTGTGGTGGGAGCACTGACAGTGCTAGCTGTGTGGTGGGAGCATTGACAGTGCTGGCTGTGTGGTGGATGCACTGACAGTGCTAGCTGTGTGGGGGAGCACTGACAGTGCTGGCTCTGTGGGGGAGCACTGACAGTGCTGGCTGTGTGGTGGGAGCACCGACAGTGCTGGCTGTGTGGTGGGAGCACTGACAGTGCTGGCTGTGTGGGGAGCACTGACAGTGCTGGCTCTGTGGGGGAGCACTGACAGTGCTGGCTGTGTGGGGGAGCACTGACTGTGCTGGCTGTGTGGGGGGAGCACTGACAGTGCTGGCTGTGTGGGGGGAGAACTGACAGTGCAGGCTGTGTGGGTGAGCACTGACAGTACTGGGTGTGTGGTTGGAGCACTGACAGTGCTGGCTGTTTCGGGGAGCACTGACAGTGCTGGCTGTGTGGGGGAGCACTGACAGTGCTGGCTGTGTGGGGGAGCACAGACAGTGCTGGCTGTGTGGGGTGAGCACTGACAGTGCTGGCTGTGTGGTGGGAGCACTGACAGTGCTGGCTGTGTGCGGGGAGCACTGACAGTGCTGGCTGTGTGGGGGAGCACTGACAGTGCTGGCTGTGTGGGGTGAGCACTGACAGTGCTGGCTGTGTGGGGTGAGCACTGACAGTGCTGGCTGTGTGGGGGGGAGCACTGACAGTGCTGGCTGTGTGGGGGAGCACTGACAGTGCTGGCTGTGTGGGGGAGCACTGACAGTGTTGGCTGTGTGGTGGGAGCACTGACAGTGCTGGCTGTGTGGGGGAGCACTGACAGTGCTGGCTGTATGGGGGAGCACTGACAGTGCTGGCTGTGTGGGGGGAGCACTGACAGTGTTGGCTGTGTGGTGGGAGCACTGACAGTGCTGGCTGTGTGGTCGGAGCACTGACAGTGCTGGCTGTGTGGTGGGAGCACTGACAGTGCTGGCTGTGTGGGGGGTCACTGACAGTTCTGGCTGTGTGGTGGGAGCACTGACAGTGCTGGCTGTGTGTGGGAGCACTGACAGTGCTGGCTGTATGGGGGAGCACTGACAGTGCTGGCTGTGTGGGTGGGAGTACTGACAATGCTGGCTGTGTGAGGGAGCACTGACAGTGCTGGTGTGTGGGGAGCACTGACAGTGCTGGCTGTGTGGGGTGAGCACTGACAGTGCTGGCTGTGTGGAGGGAGCACTGACAGTGCTGGCTGTGTGGGGAGCACTGACAGTGCTGGCTGTGTGGTGGGAGCACTAACAGGGCTGGCTGTGTGGGTGAGGACTGACAGTGCAGGCTGTGTGGGGCGAACTCTGACAGTGCTGGCTCTGTGGGGGAGCACTGACAGTGCTGGCTGTGTGGGGGGAGCACCGGCAGTGCTGGCTGTGTGGAGGGAGCACTGACAGTGCTGGCTGTGTGGGGGATCACAGGCAGTGCTGGCTGTGTGAGGGGAGCACTGACAGTGCTGGATTTGTGGTGGGAGCACTGACAGTTCTGGCTGTGTGGTGGAGCACTGACAGTGCTGGCTGTGAGGTGGGAGCACTGGCAGTGCTAGCTGTGTGGGTGGAGGACTGACAGTGCTGGCTCTGTGGGGAGCACTGACAGTGCTGGCTGTGTGAGGGGAGCACTGACAGTGCTGGCTGTGTAGGGGGAGCACTGGCAGTGCTGGCTGTGTGGGGGGAGCACTGGCAGTGCTGGCTGTGTGGTGGGAGCACTGACAGTGCTGGCTGGGTGGGGGAGCACTGACAGTGCTGGTTGTGTGGGGGGATCACTGACAGTTCTGGCTGTGTGGGGGAGCACTGGCAGTGCTGGCTGTGTGGTGGGAGCACTGACAGTGCTGGCTGTGCGGGGGGGGGGGGGCACTGACAGTGCTGGCTGGGTGGGGGAGCACTGACAGTGCTGGTTGTGTGGGGGGATCACTGACAGTGCTGGCTGTGTGGTGGGAGCACTGACAGTGCTGGCTGTGTGGTGGGAGCACTGACAGTGCTGGCAGTGTGGTGTGAGCACTGACAGTGCTGGCTGTGTGGGGGAGCTCTGACAGTGCTGGCTGTGTGGGGAGCACTGACAGTGCTGGCTGTGGGGGGAGCACTGACAGTGCTGGATGTGTGGGGGGAACACTGACAGTGCTGGCTGTGTGGGGGAGCACTGATAGTGCTGGCTGTGTGGAGGGAGCACTGACAGTGCTGGCTGTGTGGTGGGAGCACTGACAGTGCTGGCTGTGTGGGGGAGCACTGACAGTGCTGGCTGTGTGGGGAGCACTGACAGTGCTGGCTGTGTGGTGGAGCACTGACAGTGCGGGCTATGAGTGGGGGAGCACTGCCAGTGCTGGCTGTGTGGGGGGAGCCCTGTCAGTGCTGGCTGTGTGGTGGGAGCACTGACAGTGCTCGCTGTGTGGGGGGAGCACTGACAGTGCTGGCTGTGTGGGGGAGCACTGACACTGATGGCTGTGTCGGTGGAGCATAGGCAGTGCTGGCTGTGGGATGGCTCTCAACTGACATAAACTGTCCATTGTGAACTGACATAAAATGGCCACCGTGAACTGACATAAAATGGCTGCCGTGAACTGACATAAAATGGCCAACGTGAACTGACATACCATGGCCACCGTGAACTGACATAAAATGGCCATTGCAAGCTGACATAAAATGCCCCCCTTCAACCAATATAAAATGACCACCGTGAACTGACATAAAATGGCTGCCATGAACTGACATTAAATGGTCACCGCAAATGGACATAAAATGGCTGCCGTGAGCTAACATAAAATAGCCACCGTGACCTGACATAAAATGGCCACCGTGAACTGACATACAATGGCCACCGTGAACTGACATAAAATGGCCACCGTGAACTGACATAAAATGGCCATTGCGAGCTGACATAAAACGGCCCCCGTGAACGGACATACAATGGCAACCGTGAACTGACATAAAATGGCCATTGCGAGCTGACATAAAACGGCCCCCTTCAACCGACATAAAATGACCACCATGAACTGACATAAAATGGCCACCGTGTACTGAGATAAAATGGCCACCATGAACTGATATAAAATGGCCCCCTTGAACCGACATGAACTGCCCACCGCAACTGAGATAAAATGGCCATTGCAAACTGACATAACATGGCCATTGTGAACTGACATACAATGGCCATTGTGAACTGACTTACAGTGGCCATTGTGAACTGACATAAAATTGCCATTGCGAATTGACATACAATGGCCATTGTGAACTGGCATACAATGGCCACCATGAACTGACATAAAATGTCCACTGTGAACTGACATACAATGGCCATTGTGAACTGACATACAATGGCCACCATGAACTGGCATAAAATGGCCATTGTGAACAGACATAAAATGACCACCGTGAACTGACATACAATGGCCACCGTGAACTGACATAAAATGTCCACTGTGAACTGACATACAATGGCCACCGTGAACTGACATAAAATGACCATTGTGAACAGACATAAAATGGCCACCGTGTACTGACATAAAATGGACCCCGTGAACTGACATAAAATGGCATTGTGAACAGATATACAATGGCTGCCATGAACTGGCATAAAATGGTCACTGTGAACTGACAAAAAATGGCCATTGTGAACTGACATACAATGGCGATTGTGAACTGACATACAATGGCCCCCGTGAACTGACATAAAATGGCCATTGCGACCTGACATAAAACAGCCCCCGTGACCTGACATAAACTGTCCATTGTGAACTGACATAAAATGGCCATTGCGACCTGACATAAAAAGGCCCCCGTGAACTGATATAAACTGTCCATTCTGAACTGACATACAATGGCCCCCATGAACTGACATAAAATGGCCATTGTGAACTGACATACAATGGCCCCCTTGAACTGACATAAAATGGCCATTGCGACCTGACATAAAAAGGCACCCGTGAACTGACATAAAATGGCCCCGTGAACTGACATAAACTGTCCATTGTGAACTGACAGACAATGGCCCCCTTGAACTGACATAAAATGGCCAATGTGAACAGACATAAAATGGCCAATGTGAGCAGACATAAAATAGCCATTGTGAACTGTAATAAAATGGCCATTGCGAACTGACATAAAAAGGCCCCCGTGAACTGATATAAACTGTCCATTCTGAACTGACATACAATGGCCCCCTTGAACTGACATATAATGGCCATTGTGAACTGACATAAAATGGCCACTGTGAACTGAAATAAAATGGCCACTGTGAACTGATATACAATGGCCGCCGTGAACTGACATAAAATGGCCATTGCGACCTGACATAAAAAGGCACCCGTGAACTGACATAAAATGGCCCCCGTGAACTGACATAAAATGGCCCCCATGAACTGACATAAAATGGCCACCGTGAACTGACATAAAATGGCCCCCGTGAACCGACATGAGCTGGCCACCGCAACTGAGATAAAATGGCCATTGCAAACTGACATAAAATGGCCATTGTGAACTGACATACAATGGCCACCGTGAACTGAGATAAAATGGCCATTGCAAACTGACATAAAATGGCCATTGTGAACCGACATACAGTGGCCACCGTGAACTGACATAAAATGGCTGCCGTGAACTGATATACAATGGCCCCCGTGAACTGATATAAAATGTCCATCGTGAACTGACATGAAACGGCCCCGTGAACTGACATAAAATGGCCGCCATGAGCTAACATAAAATAGCCACCGTGACCTGACATAAAATGGCCGCCATGAACTGACATACAATGGTCACCGTGAACTGACATAAAATGGCCATTGTGAGCTGACATAAAATGGCCCCCGTCAACCGACATAAAATGACCACCGTGAACCGACATAAAATGGCCACCGTGTACTGACATAAAATGGCCCCCATCGACTGAATAAAATGGCCCCCGTGAACTGACATATAATGGCCACTGTGAACTGAGATAAAATGGCCACCGTGAACTGACATAAAATGGGCACCATGAACTGACATAAAATGGCCCCCGTGAACTGACATAAAATGGCCACCGTGAACTGACATAAAATGGCCCCCGTGAACCGACATGAACTGGCCACTGCAACTGAGATAAAATGGCCATTGCATACTGACATAAAATGGCCATTGTGAACTGACATGCAATGGCCATTGTAAACTGACATACAATGGCCATTGTGAACTGACATACAATGGCCACCATGAACTGACATAAAATGGCCCCCGTGAACTGACATAAAATGGCCACCGTGAACTGACATAAAATGGCCCCCGTGAACCGACATATACTGGCCACCGCAACTTGAGATAAAATGGCCATTGCAAACTGACATAAAATGGCCATTGTAAACTGACATACAATGGCCCCCGTGAACTGACATAAAATGTCCATCGTGAACTGACATAAAATGGCCCCGTGAACTGACATAAAATGGCCGCCATGAGCTAACATAAAATAGCCACCGTGACCTGACATAAAATTGCCGCCATGAACCGACATAAAATGACCACCGTAAACTGACATAACATGGCCCCCATTGACTGAATAAAATGGCCTCCTTGAACTGACATAAAATGGCCACCGTGAACTGACATAAAATGGCCTCCGTGAACCGACATGAACTGGCCACCGCAACTGAGATAAAATGGCCATTGCAAACTGACATAAACTGGCCATTGTGAACTGACATACAATGGCCATTGTGAACTGACATGCAATGGCCACCGTGAACTGACACAAAATGGCCACCGTCAACTGATAAAAAATGGCCATTGCAAACTGACATAAAATGGCCATTGTGAACTGACATACAATGGCCACCATGAACTGACATAAAATGGCTATTGCGACCTGACATAAAATGACTATTGTGAACTGACATAAAATGGCCATTGTGAACTGACTCACAATGGCCACCGTGAACTGACATAAAATGGCCATTGTGAACTGACATAAAATGGCCATTGTGAACTGACATAAAATGGCCACCGTCAACTGAAGAAAAATGGCCATGGCAAACTGACATAAAATGGCCATTGTGAACTGACATACAATGGCCATTGTGAACTGACATACAATGACCACCATGAACTGACATAAAATGGCCATTGTGAACTGACATAAAATGGCCATTGCGACCTGACATAAAAAGGCCCCCGTGAACTGACATAAAATGGCCACTTTGAACTGAGACAAAAGGGCCACCGTGAACTGAAATAAAATGGCCATTGTGAACTGACATACAATAGCCACCATGAACTGACATAAAATGGCCATTGTGAGCTGACATAAAATGGCCCCCGTCAACCGACATAAAATGACCACCGTGAACCGACATAAAATGGCCACCGTGTACTGACATAAAATGGCCCCCATCGACTGAATAAAATGGCCCCCGTGAACTGACATAAAATGGCCACTGTGGACTGAGATAAAATGGCCACCGTGAACTGACATAAAATGGCCACCGTGAACTGACATAAAATGGCCCCCGTGAACCGACATGTACTGGCCACCGCAACTGAGATAAAATGGCCATTGCAAACTGACATAAAATGGCCATTGTGAACGGACATACAATGGCCACCGTGAACTGACATAAAATGGCAATTGCAAATTGACATAAAATGGCCATTGTGAACTGACATACAAAGGCCACCGTGAACTGACATAAAATGGTCATTGTGAACTGACATAAAATGGCCATTGTGAACTGACATACAGTGGACACCGTGAACTGACATAAAATGGCTGCCGTGAACTGACATACAATGGCCGCCGTGAACTGACATAAAATGGCCATTGCGAGCAGACATAAAAAGGCCCCCGTCAAACGACATAAAATGACCACCGTGAACTGACATAAAATGGCCACTGTGTACTGACATAAAATGGCACCCATCGACTGAATAAAATGGCCCCCATGAACTGACATAAAATGGCCACTGTGAACTGAGATAAAATGGCCACCGTGAACTGACTTAAAATGGCCATTGTGAACTGACATACAATAGCCACCGTTAACTGACATAAATGGCCCCCGTGAACTGATATAAAATGGCCACCGTGAACTGACATTAAATGGTCCCCGTGAACCGACATGAACTGGCCACCGCAACTGAGATAAAATGGCCATTGCAAACTGACACAAAATGGTCATTGTGAACTGACATGCAATGGCCATTGTAAACTGACATACAATGGCCACCGTGAACTGACACAAAATGGCCACCGTCAACTGAAAAAAAATGGCCATTGCAAACTGACATAAAATGGCCATTGTGAACAGACATACAATGGCCATTGTGAACTGATATACAATGGCCACCATGAACTGACATAAAATGGCCCCCATGAACTGACATAAAATGGCCACCGTGAACTGACATAAAATGGCCCCCATGAACCGACATGAACTGGCCACCGCAACTGAGATAAAATGGCCATTGCAAACTGACATAAAATGGCCATTGTGAACTGACAAAAAATGTCCATTGCAAATTGACATAAAATGGCCATTGTGAACTGACATACAATGGCCACCGTGAACTGACATAAAATGGCCATTGTGAACTGACATAAAATGGCCATTGTGAACTGACATAAAATGGCCATTGTGAACTGACATAAAATGGCCACTGTGAACTGACATAAAATGGCCAATGTGAACTGACATAAAATGGCCATTGTGAACTGACATACAATGGCCACCGTGAACTGACATAAAATGGCCATTGTGAACTGACATAAAATGGCCATTGTGAACTGACATAAAATGGCCATTGTGAACTGACATAAAATGGCCACTGTGAACTGACATAAAATGGCCAATGTGAACTGACATAAAATGGCCCCCGTGAACTGACAAAAAAATTGCCAATGTGAACTGACATAAAATGGCCATTCTGAACTGACATACAATGGCCATTGCGACCTGACACAAAATGGCCCCCGTGAACTGACATTAACTGTCCATTGTGAACTGACACAAAATGGCCATTGCTACCTGACATGAACTGTCCATTGTTAACTGACATAAAATGGCTATTGTGAACTGACATAAAATGGCTCCCGTGAATCGACATAAAATGGCCACCGTGAACTGACATACAATGGCCATTGTGAACTGACATACTAATGGCCGACTGCTGGTTGTGGATTTTGTTTTGGCAGAGTCCCAGAGAGAGACGGAGAGACGGAGAGACCGAGAGAGATGGAGAGGGGAGAACAGCCTCCCCCACCGAGAGAGATGGAGAAGGGGAACCCCCTTCCCCACCGAGAGAGATGGAGAAGAGGACCCCCCCCCCACCGAGCGAGATGGAGAAGGGGTACCCCCCTCCCCCCACAGAGAGAGATGGAGTTGGTGGAACCCCCCCTCCCCCACCGAGAGATATGGAGAAGGAGACCCCCCCCTACAAAGCGAGATGGAGAAGGGGGAACCCCCCCCCCCCACCGAGAGAGAGATGGAGAGGGTGGAACACCCCGCCCCCCCACCGGGAGAGATGGAGAGGGGGAAGTCCCCCTCCACCGAGAGAGATGGAGAGGGTGGACCCCCTCTCCCCCGCCGAGAGATAGAGAGGGGGACCCCCCACCGAGAGAGATGGAGAGGGGGAGCCCTGCCCCCACCGAGAGAGATGGAGAGGGGAGAACTCCCCCTCCACCGAGAGAGATGGAGAGTGTGGGACCCCCCCCCCCCCCTGCTGAGAGAGAAGGAGAGGGCGACCCCCCCACCACCGAGAGAAATGGAGAGGGGGGGACCCCCCACCGAGAGAGATGGAGAGGGGGGACTCGCCCGGCGAGAGAGATGGAGAGGGGGACCCCCCACCGAGAGAGATGGAGAGGCGGGAACCCCCACACCCACCGAGAGAGATGGAGAGGGGGGAACTCCCCCTCCACCGAGAGAGATGGAGAGGGTGGACCCCCCCCCCCCCCCGCCGAGAGAGATGGAGAGGGGGTCCCCCCTCCACCGAGAGAGATGGAGAGGGGGGAACTTTGCCCCCACCGAGAGAGATGGAGAGGGGGAGCACTGACCCCACCGAGAGAGATGGAGAGGGTGGACCCCCCCCCGAGAGAGATGGAGAGGGGGTCCCCCCTCCGCCGAGAGAGATGGAGAGGGGGGAACTTTGCCCCCACCGAGAGAGATGGAGAGGGGGGAGCCCTGACCCCACCAAGAGAGATGGAGAGGGGAGAACTCCCCCTCCACCGAGAGAGATGGAGAGGGTGGACCCCCCCCCCGCTGAGAGAGAAGGAGAGGACACCCCCCCACCACCGAGAGAGATGGAGAGGGGGGACCCTCCACCGAGAGAGATGGAGAGGGGGGACTCCCCCAGCGAGAGAGATGGAGAGGGGGACCCCCCACCGAGAGAGATGGAGAGGCGGGAACCCCCACACCCACCGAGAGAGATGGAGAGGGGGGAACTCCCCATCCACCGAGAGAGATGGAGAGGGTGGACCCCCCCCCCCCCGCCGAGAGAGATGGAGAGGGGGTCCCCCCTCCACCGAGAGAGATGGAGTGGGGGGAACTTTGCCCCCACCGAGAGAGATGGAGAGCGGGGACACCCCCAAAGAGAGAGATGGAGAGGGGGGACTCCCCCACCGAGAGAGATGGAGAGGCGGGAACACCCCACCCACCGAGAGAGATGGAGAGGGGGGACCCTCCCCCACCCCCCCCCACCCCCACCCCCACCAATACGGAGAGGAAAACTGCAGGGGATGTGCACAATGGAAATGTGGAGCTTGTTCAAAGAACAGCTACTGCGTGTTCTTGATAAGTATGTACCTGTCAGGCAGGGAGGAAGTGGTCGAGCAAGGGAACCGTGGTTTACTAAGGCAGTTGAAACACTTGTCTAGAGGAAGAAGGAAGGAGGCTTATGTAAAGATGAGACATGAAGGTTCAGTAAGGGCGCTCGAGAGTTACAAGTTAGCTAGGAAGGACCTAAAGAGGGAGTTAAGAAGAGCCAGAAGGGGACATGAGAAGTCTTTGGATGGTAGGATCAAGGATAACCCTAAAGCTTTCTACAGATATGTCAGGAATAAAAGAATGACTAGGGTAAGAGTAGGGCCAGTCAAGGACAGTAGTGGGAAGTTGTGCTTGGAGTCCGATGAGATAGGCGAGGTGCTATACGAATATTTTTCATCACTATTCACACAGGAAAAAGACAATGTTGACGAGGAGAATACTGAGATTCAGGCTACTCGACTAGAAGGACTTGAGGTTCATAAGGAGGAGGTGTTAGCAATTCTGGAAAGGGTGAAAATAGACAAGTCCCCTGGGCCGGATGGGATTTATCCTAGGATTCTCTGGCAAATGTTGTCCCCTTGTTCAAGAAGGGGAGTAGAGACAACCCCGGTAAATATAGACCAGTGAGCCTTACTTCTGTTGTGGGCAAAATCTTGGAAAGGTTTTTAAGAGATAGGGTGTATAATCATCTGGAAAGGAATAATTTGATTAGACATAGTCAACACGGTTTTGTGAAGGGTCAGTTGTGCCTCACAAACCATATAGAGTTCTTTGAGAAGGTGAGAAACAGGTGGATGAGGGTAAAGCAGTTGATGTGATGTATATGGATTTCAGTAACGCGTTTGACAAGGTTCCCCACGGTAGGCTACTGCAGAAAATACGGAAGCATGGGATTCAGGAATATTTAGCAGTTTGGATCAGAAATTGGCCAGCTGGAAGAAGACAAAGGGTGGTGGTTGATGGGAAGTGTTCAGAGTGGAGTCCAGTTACTAGTGGTGTACCACAAGGATCTGTATTGGGGCCACTGCTGTTTGTCATTTTTATAAATGACCTGGAGGAGGGCGCAGAAGGATGGGTGAGTAAATTTGCAGATGACACTAAAGTCGGTGGAGTTGTGGACAGTGCGGAAGGATGTTACAAGTTACAGAGGGACATAGGTAAGCTGCAGCGCTGGGCTGAGAGGTGGCAAATGGAGTTTAATGCAGAAAAATGTGAGGTGATTCATTTAGGAAGGAATAACAGGAAGACAGCGTACTGGGCTAATGGTAAGATTCTTGGCAGTGTGGATGAGCAGAGAGATCTCGGTGTCCATGTACATAGATCCCTGAAAGTTGCCACTCAGGTTGAGAGGGTTGTGAAGAAGGTGTACGGTGTGTTAGCTTTTATTGGTAGAGTGTCTGAATTTCGGAGCCATGAGGTCATGTTGCAGCTGCACAAAACTCAGGTGCGGCCGCATTTGGAGTATTGCGTGCAATTCTGGTCGCCGCATTATAGGAAGGATGTGGAAGCATTGGAAAGGGTGCAGAGGAGATTTACCAGAATGTTGCCTGGTTATGGAGGGAAGATCTTATGAGGAAAGGCTGAGGGACTTGAGGCTGTTTTCGTTAGAGAGAAGAAAGTTAAGAGGTGACTTAATTGAGGCATACAAGGTGATCAGAGGATTGGATAGGGTGGACAGTGAGAGCCTTTTTCCTCGGATGGTGATGTCTAGCACGAGGGGACATAGCTTTAAATTGAGGGGAGATAGATATAAGACAGATGTCAGAGGTAGGTTCTTTACTCAGAGAGTAGTAAGGGCGTGGAATGCTCTGCCTGCAACAGTAGTGGACTCGCCAACACTAAGGGCATTCAAATGGTCATTGGATAGACATATGGACGATAAGGGAATAGGGTAGATGGGCTTCAGAGTGCTTTCACAGGTCGGCGCAACATCGAGGGCCGAAGGGCCTGTACTGCGTTGTAATGTTCTATGAGAGAGATGGAGAGGGGGGAACAGCCACCTCCCCACCGAGAGTGATGGAGAGGGGGGACCCCCCACCGAGAGAGATGGAGAGGTGGGACCCCCCCCACCGAGAGGGATGGAGAGGGGGGAACCCCCACCCCACCGAGAGTGATGGAGAGGGGGGACCCCCCACCGAGAGAGATGGAGAGGGGGGACCCCCCCACCGAGAGGGATGGAGAGGGGGGAACCCCCACCCCACCGAGAGAGATGGAGTGGGGGAACCCCCCCTCCTCCCCCCCACCGAGAGAGATGGAGAGGGGAAACCCCCCCTACCACCGAGAGAGATGGAGGGGGGGGGGAATCCCCCCACACCAAGAGAGATGGAGAGGGGAACCCCCCCCCCCCCCACCACCGAGAGGGATGGAGAGGGGGGACCCCCCCCCACCGAGAAGGATGGAGAGGGGGGAACCCCCACCCCACCGAGAGAGATGGAGTGGGGGAACCCCCCCCCCACCGAGAGATGGAGAGGGGAAACCCCCCCCCACCACCGAGAGAGATGGAGGGGGGGGAATCCCCCCACACCGAGAGAGATGGAGGGGGGAATCCCCCCACACCGAGAGAGATGGAGGGGGGAATCCCCCCCACCGAGAGTTGTGGAGTGGGGGGAACCCCCCCCCCCACCGAGATGGATGGAGAGGGGGAACCCCTCCCCCAATCCACTGAAAGAACACGGCTGAAACCGATGGAGGGAGAAAAGAAAGGGGGGGTAAGGG
>NW_027308747.1:47500-73000 GCF_047496885.1 Scyliorhinus torazame
AACTGCTTCACAGGCAATGGAGCCCTTTTGAAAGGTGGTAATTTAGGAAATGGACCAGCTAATTTCAGCGAGAGAGAGAGAGACACAGAAACAGGATGAGATTGTGCTGTACATGTTTCAGAGCTGTCACTGAGACACACACGAGATGTACAACATCAATTATTATTCTGAAGCATTTGATTAAATCAGCCCTGAGACCGAATTCCAGTGTTTCAGAGTAAAGCTCCATCTACACTGCCCATCAAACACTCACAACGCAAATACTGTCTGTGCTTAAATACAGAGTCAAAATCCCTCTGTCCTATCCAAAGAATTTTTCATTGCAGATAGTTATATTTATTTTTTGGAAAAGTAGAACTTAAATTGCACCGAATCCCAGGGTGGACTCTTGTTTATTTCAGCCCTTCACATTTAACCGTGAAGTTTAAGCTCCGATTACAGGTGTCTGCTTGTCTCTGTCTGTATATTCAATGTTCCTGTAGCTTATTCACTTGTCTGAAGTGTTTGAATAATAGGCCTTGGTTAATCAATCCTTCCTCACAGCACATGGAAGTTGTGAATCTTCAAGGCTCTCAGTCTAATGTAGTTAAAAAACAACTGCTTCCTTTCATCCTCAATCCATTTCCCAACCCTAAATAGATCTCACACCTTTCCACAATGCAGGAATATCTCCATCAAAACTTCTAATCAGTTCCCCATTCACTTGTTAAACTTGCCTGTGTGAAGTAAATTCCACTGACAGATTCCGAAAGCTGCACAGAGCAATGACTGGTTATTTTAAACTTTGAAACTGAACTATTTTAACTTGTCCATCAGTCTTATTAAACAGAAATGTTGTCCCTGTGGGCTGACAGTCTCTCAGCAAGATTGAAACATTGAGGGACCCCACGTCCTGCATTTGACAACATTTGTGGCACTTCCACAATCTACGACACATTGCTGTCTGTATTGTGTGAATCCAGCTGTGAAATATCTGTCCAGTTTAAACTTCCACTGTTTCTGTATTCTCATCATTGATAAAGATCACGGTTTGATCACCCCTCTGTCTGAGGTGGGACTGTGACCATCCAGGGCTGCAGGCCCAGCCTCCTGTCCTCCCACCCCTCTGTCTGAGGTGGGACTGGGACCATCCAGGGCTGCAGGCCCGGCCTCCTGTCCTCCCACCCCTCTGCCTGAGGTGGGACTGGGACCATCCAGGGCTGCAGGCCCGGCCTCCTGTCCTCCCACCCGTCTGCTTGAGGTGGGAGTGGGACCATCCAGGGCTGCAGGCCCGGCCTCCTGTCCTCCCACCCCTCTGCCTGAGGTGGGAGTGGGACCATCCAGGGCTGCAGGCTCGGCCTCCTGTCCTCCCACCCCTCATCCTGAGGTGGGACTGGGGCCATCCAGGGTTGCAGGCCCAGCCTCCTGCCCTCCCACCCCTCTGCCTGAGGTGGGACTGGAACCATCGAGGGCTGCAGGCCCAGCCTCCTGCCCTCCCACCCTCTGGCCAGCACCTCGGGGGCATCCTCCACTGCCGGGGGCAGGGCGGACAAGACATTATGTGGGGGCGGCAGCCTCCCGTCGCTCCTCTGCCCCGGCGGCACCCTCGCCCTCCCGCCTGCTCACGCGGAAGCTGGGGGTGAAGTGCTATGCCCACCCTACCATGACCATTGAGGCGGGCACCCGTGCAATGTCCCGGGGCTGTCGGCCCCTCGGCCATCGTGGCCGCCTCGCGGATGTACGGCAAGGCCGGGTTCTTCCTGCGGGCCGAGCAGGCGGCCCACCGGGCCCTGGAAAGCGGGCTCACGGTGGGCGGGACACACGTGGCGGTGGAGACGCTGGAGGCCACCGCAGAACGTGTTGTTCTATCAAACGTCCCGCCCTCCCTCCCCACCGAGCTCCTCCTCCCCATCCCAACCTACTGGGGGAGGCCAGGTCCGGGGCGGCGCCGCTGACGCTCGGCCTGCGGGACCCCTCCCTCCGCCATGTCTACTCCTTCCGCCACCAGGCTCCTGTCCGCCTGAGCCGGGAGGGGGAGGGGGATGCTGCCGGGGCCTCTCCCGCCATGGAGGCCGTGCAGCAGGGCGATCCCCAGCCGCCCCCTCCCCGCAAGCGCCGCCTGCCCGGGCAAGGGGGGGGGGGTTGCTGCCCCCTCCCCGGGCGAGGAGGGGTGGGGGTCTCCCGTGTTGGTGCCCATCCCCCCGACGCCTGGCCCGGGGCACACAATGAAGAGAAGCAAGGCCGGGGGGGCCTCCGAGGCCCCCGAGCCACTCGAGCTGCTGTCGCCCCCCGAGCAGGAGGACCCGGGGTCGAGCGGAGTCGAAGCCCCTGAGGGCCCGTACCGCCCGGTGCAAGTTTCCTCCCCGGACACCTCCTCTTCACCATCGCCGGGGGCCGGCAGCAGCAGCGA
This sequence comes from Scyliorhinus torazame, assembly GCF_047496885.1. Classification (NCBI taxonomy): domain Eukaryota; kingdom Metazoa; phylum Chordata; class Chondrichthyes; order Carcharhiniformes; family Scyliorhinidae; genus Scyliorhinus; species Scyliorhinus torazame. Next base: position 49,890 of record NW_027308747.1, read on the forward strand.
CCGCTCATCGTGCCGCTGTGGGCCGTGGACGGGGGAGGACAGGGAAGGCTCCCCGCCCTCGACACCCGGGCGGGCGACGCCGGAGAGCCCTGTTTTCAAGCCGGACATGTTTCCGGGGGGCCTCTCCGAGGTCCCGGAGTCGCCGGCGTGGGTGGATGAGCCGTTCACGGGCTCTGAGCCGCGGGAGGAGCCTGCGAGGGACCTGCCTGAGGACGACCCTGGGGGGTGGGGTCGACTCGGGCCAAGGGTTAACCGGTGGGCCCGTGCCGCCCGCCATACTCGATGTGGCGGGGGACTCGAGCTCGGGAGGTGGCCGTTCGGAGGAGGAAGGCTGCTCGGTGATGGGTGAGGAGGAGGATTTAGACGCTCTCTGCAGCGAGGCAGAGCGCACCCTCACATCCAGCACCGAGTCTCCCCTCGCCCCCCCCCTGGGGAACTCCGGACATTTCTGGGAACACACCATGATCACCCGGACTGTGTGCGGCTGGCGCTGGGCAGCTGGGGAAATCTGGGGCTGCTCCTTGGCTCCGCCCGGGTCTATGTCAGAGAGGCCCGGGAGTTCGATCAAGACCAGGAGGAGCAGCGCCAAGCTGCTCAGTTCCTTGTGGGACTCCTGAGGGAGTGGAGGGGGCGGTACCCCCACTCTGAGCACTAAAGGTGATGGATAACTATTGCTGCTGACATGGAGGTAACCATGGCCAGCCTCAACATCAACGGTAGCAGCCACGCGCACCACCGGTTCCAGTTCTTGTCTATCCTCCGGGACGGAAAGTACGGGGTGTGCTTCCTGCAGGAAACGAAGCTCAGTGGACCCTGGAGGGGCAAGGAGGAGTCTTCATGAGTCACCTGGCCCCACGTTCGGGCGGGGTGGCTATCTTGTTGGCTCCACATTTTCAGCCGGAGATCTTGGGGGGTCAAGGAGCCGGTGTCAGGCCGTCTGCTGCACCTAAAGGCCCGTTTCGGGGCAGCGGTGATTCACTTTGTAAATGTACCCGCTCACGTGGCCGGACCGCAGCAGGCGGCTTTCTTCCAAAAGGTGTCCACTCTTCTCGGCACCATCCCAGTGGGAGAGTTGTTATTGAAAATATGGAAAGATGTGTCATTTGAAACATGGAAGTCTGGCAATATCTGGTCTGGGAGAAACAAGAGAGGATACAGGGAAAGATCCCACAAACGGTTACCAGCAGCTGCCAGGAGAGGATTTTAAAATGCAGATCTCCTTGCTCAAGCAGGCTTAGCAAACAAGACAAACAGGATTTTGAATGAAGCCAAAAACAATGGCCCACACCTTCATTGAAAGTAACTGTCTTAGTTAGCAGCTGGAAAAAAGGATGAGGTTCAGTTGAATTTGGTAATAATTCTAGGTGTGAAAATTTGCTAAACCAGGTAAATTAAAGAAAACTGGAGACTATCAGTCTACGAGAAACATAATTCAAAGCCAAAATCAAAGTCAAAATTACGATCTGAGGGCACAATTGGAAAATAAAACTACAGAAATGACAGGAATTAAAAGTAACACCTCTTGAAACCAAAGCATTTTGATCATCACACAGGAAACACTGTAATCAGATCTCTGATATGCAGTTATGTCAAAATGTATACTTAGTTGGATTAGAAAGTTTAGATCAAAGATACTTTTTACAATCAAAGTGAAATAAGTTACTTTATGATATAGTCATAAAAACTAGATATCTGTTCGAAAAATATGTAAACCCAGAGACCAGGGCAGGAACTACCAGAACCAGAACCAGAACTCAGAGGGAGGGAGAGAGAGAAGCAGAGAAGAAACAAGCAGCTCAGAGTCAGATTACAGTCAGCTCGGCCATGGGAAAGACAAGGCATAGCAGCCGAGCTAAACCAGCTAATACATCTCAGGAAGACTAGAATTCAAAGAGTCAGCTCTATGTCAGCTCAGAGACAGTCTGCAGAGTCAGCTCTCACAGCTCGGTACATGGGAAAGACAGGACACAGCAACCGAGCTCATCAGCGATTACATCTAAAGAAGACCAGACTTTATAAAGAAGAATGATTGTCAAGGTGGGCCTGAAGGTCCCTTCAACCACCCAGAAGGACCCAGAAGCAAGGTCTTTTTCCTTTCTGTAAAGAAAGTGTTTGCAGCTTTTAAAAGAAAAAATATAATCATAAAATAACTTAATTTAACCTGAAATAGTGGTTATTCCAAAGTCTACTTTACTTATTTAGCAATGCGGGACCCAGGATCAATGCTACTAAGTGGGAAGTAGGTGAAATCTTCGGTGAATGTATGGGCTATACCGGGGGATAACTTGAAAATATAGTTTGACCTGAATAGCACCCACTGAAGCCTGCATCGGAGTCGGGAGTGAGAATCCCTGATCACCATTTAGAATCTCGGCCCTTTTTGGTAGAGGGGGAATTCTAAGAATAGTGGTGAGTTTTCAAAAACAGAGTGCATCGTCCTCGGAGGGGATTTTAATTGCACCCTCAAGGACAAGGATCGTGGTGAAGTCCAGCGCGGCCCGGCGGCGGTGGTGAAGTTGAGGGACCTGGTTAGGTCCTTTGACTTGGTGGATGTCTGGCGGACTCTCCATCCTGAATTGCGGGTGTGCACCTCTGTGCGGCCCCAGTTCAGCGCGTCCAGAATCGACCGTCTTTACATTTCCAAGACGTACTTGCCCAGCGTTCCGACGGCCTCCATGGAGCAGGTGCCGAGCTCGGATCACCACCTGGTGTGGGCGGGTCTCGCCCCGTCCCGCGCTCAGACACGGTCCGCGTACTGGCACTTTAACAACCTGATGCTGGAGGACGAGCGGTTCCTGGACTCGTTCTGCCGTTTCTGGGCCGGCTGGAGAAGGCAGCGGGGTGGCTTCCCCTCCTTGAGGCTACGGTGGGATGTGGGCAAGGCCCAGAACCGTGCCGTCTGTCAGGGGTACACGAAGGGGTCTTCGGCGGGACGGAACTCCACGATCGCCAACCTGGCTGAGGAACTCCTCGATCTGGAGTCACGTCTCGCTCAGCCCGATGAGGCCCGGCCCTGGGGCTGGTGTACAGGGAGAAGAGGGGCGCACTGCGGGGCCTGCAACTGGCCGGGTCCCGCGGCGAGGACGTGAGGTCGCGGATCCGTCTCCTAACGGACATGGACCGCGGCTCCCGCTTCTTCTACTCGCTGGAAAGAGGACGCGGGGCCCGTCGGCAGGTTTCTACGCTGCTGGCCGACGACCGGCCCCTCGTCTCGGATCCGGAGGGGGTCAGGACCCTGATCAGGGATTTTTACTCCGACCTCTTCTCTCCGGGTCCGTCCAGCGAGGACGCTTGCAGAGTTATGTGGGAGGACCTGCCGCAGGTGGGCCCGGAGGGCGCCGGGAAGCTCGATAATGCCATCAACCTCCAAGAGCTGACCGGCGCCCTGGACAGCCTCTCACGGGGCAAATCCCCAGGGCTGGACGGGCTGACCGTGGAGTTCTTCAGGGCGTGCTGGGACATCCTGGGGAGTGACTATGCAGGGGTCCTGGGGGAATGTATCGCGACCGGCGAGATGCCCCTTTCGTGGCGCAGGGCCGTCATGGCCCTGCTGCCCAAGAAGGGGGATCTCCGCCGACTTAAGAACTGGCGACCGGTCTCCCTCCTCAGCACGGACTATAAAATCTTCGCCAAGGTGCTGTGTTTACGCCTTGGCCCCGAGCTGGACCACATGATCCACCCTGACCAGTCCTACACAGTCCCGGACCGCACAATCTATGACAATATCCACCTGGCCCGGGACATTATTCACTTTACCCAGAGGACTGGTATGTCGAGCGCCTCCCTGTCTCTTGACCAGGAGAAGGCGTTCGACAGGGTGGGGCCCGGGGATTTGCTCGGGACTCTGCGAGCTGTCGGGTTCGGGTGGGATTTTGTCGCCCGGATCCGGTTACTGTCCGCCGTCTCGGAGAGTCTGGTTAAGGTTAACGGGTCCCTGACGGCGCCCCTTCGCTTTGGGAGAGGAGTGCGTCAGGGCTGCCCCCTGTCCGGTCAACATTATTCCCTCTGCGTGGGGCCTTTCCTGTGCCTCCTGCGGAGGGGGTTCACGGGGCTGGTATTGCGCGAGCCGGACGGGGGGGTGGTCCTCTCGGCGGACGCTGATGCCGTGTTCCTCATGGTCACTGACCCCGGGGACCCCCGGAGGATGCGAGAGAGCCAAGCTGTCTACTCCGCCGCGTCCTCCCCACGGATCAACTGGGCCAAATGTTCCGGACTCCTGGTCGGTCCGTGGCAGGTGGACCCCCCTCCCGGAGGAGCTCGGGCCCTTCAGCTGGAGTCGGACCAACAGCCTCGACCTGGGAGTCCATCTTTGCCCGGCAGAGGGAGCCTGGCCGGCGAACGGGCAGGAGCTGGAGACCAAGGTCACCGCTGGCCTGGGACGCTGGACAGGACGGCTCCGAGTGCTGTCCCACAGGGGCCGAGTTCTCGTCATAAACCAGCTGATCGCCTCCATGCTGTGGTCCCGGCTGGTCACTGACTCCCCCCCCTGGCTTTGTCCCACCACCCAGAGAGCCCGGCTTCGGTTCCTCCGGGACAATCGACTGCACGGGGTCGCTGCGGAGGTCTGGAGTCTCCCGATGGCGGAGGGCGGTCAGGCGCTGGTGTGCCTCCGCACCCAGACTGCCACTTTCCACCCTCAGACTCTGCAGCGTTACCTGGACGCTGAGCCTCCTCCACGGTGGGGCCCTGGCGACGGGTTTCTCCCCCCAGGGGCTCGGCCTGAACTACGACGTGCGGCTCCTGTCTGTGGACCAGCAGGGTCTTCGGAACTCTCTGTTGGCGCTGCCCGTCTTGTACCAGGACCTCCTCAAAGTCTGGAACACGGTCTCCAGGCGCCGCAGCTCTCCCCCGTCAGGAGTGGCGGCTGTCGTAAGGGAGGCGCTGCTCAGGAATCCGCACCTCCGCCAATCTCCATTCGGGTGGCTGGCGGAGCGGAGGGCGGTGGGTGCCGTGGGCAGGGCTGGGTGGGGAGGGCTGTGGGTGCCGTGGGAAGGGCTGGGTGGGGAGGGCTGTGGGTGCCGTGGGAAGGGCTGGGTGGCGGCGGGCTGTGGGTGCCGTGGGCAGGGCTGGGTGCGGAGGGCTGTGGGTGCCGTGGGAGGGGCTGGGTGGCGGAGGGCTGTGGGTGCCGTGGGAAGGGCTGGGTGGCGGAGGGCCTGGGCTGTGGGTGCCGTGGGCAGGGCTGGGTGGCGGAGGGCCGGGCTGTGGGTGCCGTGGGAAGGGCTGGGTGGCGGAGGGCCGGGCTGTGGGTGCCTTGGGAAGGGCTGGGTGGCGGAGGGCCGGGCTGTGGGTGCCGTGCGAAGGGCTGGGTGGCGGAGGGCTGTGGGTGCCGTGGGAAGGGCTGGGTGTCGGAGGGCCGGGCTGTGGGTGCCGTGGGAAGGGCTGGGTGGCGGAGGGCTGTGGGTGCCGTGGGAAGGGCTGGGTGGCGGAGGGCCGGGCTGTGGGTGCCGTGGGAAGGGCTGGGTGGGGAGGGCTGTGGGTGCCGTGGGAAGGGCTGGGTGGCGGAGGGCTGTGGGTGCCGTGCGAAGGGCTGGGTGGCGGAGGGCGGTGGGTGCCGTGGGCAGGGCTGGGTGGCGGAGGGCCGGGCTGTGGGTGCCGGGGGCAGGGCTGGGTGGCGGCCGGGGGTCCCTGGAGCGGGGGCAGGCGCTGCCCACGGGCACACTCGAAGCTTTCCGGGCTGGCTGGGCCCCGCAGGGGGTGGGCTGCCGGACCGACCCCCATTCTCACACTTTCATTGGGCGGGTATTGGGTGAGGTTTGGTCTCTTTTCCTGTTCTGTTGGGGCTGTGCTCCACCCGCGGTTTGGGGCACTCCCCACATTTTGTTTTGTCCATCAGTTACTTCTGGTCTGTTTTGCTTTGTTGTGTCCCAGCTCCAGGCCGATGCCAGCGGCGGGCCCTGCCTCACCCTGCCCGCGGGAAGAGCGGGCAGGACAGGCAATCTCAGGGAAAACAGATCCAAATAAACATTATATACACATCAAATAAACAGCACCATCAAACTGTCCGACCCGAGACAATGCTGCTCGGGGAGGGGGACCGTGGCTGCTGGGGGAGAGGGACCGCGGCTGCTGGGGGAGGGGGACCGCGGCTGCTGGGGGAGGGGGACCGCGGCTGCTGGGAGAGGGGGACCGCGGCTGCTGGGGGAGGGGGACCGCGGCTGCTGGGGGACGGGGACCGCGGCTGCTGGGGGAGGGGGACCGCGGCTGCTGGGGGAGGGGGACCGCGGCTGCTGGGGGAGGGGGACCGCGGCTGCTGGGGGAGGGGGACCGCGGCTGCTGGGAGAGGGGGACCGCGGCTGCTGGGGGAGGGGGACCGCGGCTGCTGGGGGAGGGGGACCGTGGCTGCTGGGGGAGGGGGACCGCGGCTGCTGGGGGAGGGGGACCGCGGCTGCTGGGGGAGGGGGACCGCGGCTGCTGGGGAGGGGGTCCGCGGCTGCTGGGGGGGGAGACCGCGGCTGCTGGGGGAGGGGGACCGCGGCTGCTGGGGGAGGGGGACCGCGGCTGCTGGGGGAGGGGGAGGGGGACCGCGGCTGCTGGGGGAGGGGGACCGCGGCTGCTGGGGGAGGGGGCCGCGGCTGCTGGGGGAGGGGGACCGCGGCTGCTGGGGAGGGGGACCGCGGCTGCTGGGGGAGGGGGACCGCGGCTGCTGGGGGAGGGGGACCGCGGCTGCTGGGGGAGGGGGACCGCGGCTGCTGGGGGAGGGGGACCGCGGCTGCTGGGGGAGGGGGACCGCGGCTGCTGGGAGGTGTACGTGTAAAAAGCCTTGGGATTTTCCCGAATTAGTCGTTCGGGGCGGTTGGACAGAGTACTTGTCCACAACCTCACACACTCACAATACAGTCGGCTGATATGCCTTTGGGAGGGGCAACTCTGCACCACATCAATCCCCTCACGCTGAGGTGGAGGGAGTTGTGACGAGGGCGGTTGGACCCGGCAGTTGTTCTGAACCTCACACTCACTCTCAATAATATGGGTGGAGTTCTGAGGCCGCGGTTGTATGGGGAATTGTTCTCAACCTCACACTCTCAGAACATATTGGATATGGTGTCGTGTGGATTGAACCGGGAAATAGTTCACAACTTCACACACATGATCACTATCAGTTGAAGAGGACGGTGAGGTTGTGGCGGCGGAACACTTGTTCCCCAATTCACACACTAACACTCTCACAGTCATTTCGAAGGGCAGACTTAGGAACGCTTGTACGTGCTAGTTTTTCACAACCTCATACGCACTCACAGTAAAGTAGGGAGGTGATGAGGAGGTCATGTGGTGGGTTCATAGTTCACAACCTCACACATCTGTTCACAATAACGTGGAGGGTGTGGAGAGTGGGCGGACAGAAGTGTTCGGTGTTCACAACCTCACACACACACATTCACAATATGGTGGCGATGGTGAGGGGGGCCCGGACGGGGCAATTGTTCACACAGTTACAATCAGGTGGAGGTGTTGTTCAATGGGAGACGGATATTTTGCAACCACTGAAAAAAATAATAAAATATCCAGAAGAAAGAAGAACCAGACAACTTGCCTCAAAGGCTACCGTCCGTTGGCCTTGACATCGATCGAAGTGAAGTGCTTCGAGAGTTTGGCCATGAAGCACATCAACACCACACTCCTCGGATGCCTCGATCCACGACAATTTGCATAGTGCCGTAACCGGTCCTCAGCAGACGCCATCTCACTGGCCCGACACTCATCCCTGGAACATCTCCACAACAAGGGCTCCTACGTCAGTCTCATATTCATTGACTAACGCTCCGCTTTCGGACACAATCATTCTGACCTTCTCCGCGATTGTTCTCATTACCGGTGCCCAGAAGGCTGCGTGCTTAGCCCCGTACGACACTACCTATACAGCCAGGACGTGTGGCAATATGTGGCTCCAACTCCATTTAAAGTTTGCTGCTCGGTCAGATCTCGAACAACGATAAGTCATAATACGGGAGGGGGATAGAGAATCCAGTAGAGTGGTGCAGCGACAACAATCTCTCCCTCAATGACGGGAAACTAAAGATCTGGTCATTGTTTTTAGGAAGCTAAGTACTGTACACACTACTGTGTGCATCAGCGGGGCCGAGGTGGAGATGGTTGATAGCTTCAAATTCCTTGTTGTGCACATCACCAAAAATCTGTCTGCTCCAAGCACGTCGACGCTACCACTAAGAAATCACAACAGGGCCTATACTTCCTCATGAAACTGTGGAAATTCGGCATGTCCCCACTGACTCTTACCAACGTTTACAGGTGCAGCATCGAACGCATCCTATCTGGCTGCATTGCAGCGTTGTGTCGCAATTGCTCAGCCTAAGACCGCAAGAAACATCGAGGAGTCGTGAACACCGCCTCGTCCATCAGGCGAACCCACCTCCCATCCATTGCCTGTATCTACCGCTGCCTTGGGAAAGCGGGCAGCATAATCAAAGAGCCATCCAACCGGCTTACTAACTGCAAACTTTTGCCATCGGTCAGGAGATACAAAAGTCTGAGAACACGCAGAAACAGATTCAAATACAGCTTCTTCCCCGCTGTTACTGGACTGCGAAACGACCCTCTTCTGGGCTGATCTGATTAATACTACTCCTGGATGCTTCACTCGATGCCGCTGTCTCGGTATTTGCAGTGTGGACCTTTCGTTGCCCCATTAACGGACTTTGGTTTCTTCTCATCGACTAAATGATCTGTTAGATCTGGAATAGAGAATTCATTGTAACTGTCCCTCGGTACACGTTACAACAAACAAATCCAAATCCTATCCGGAGTCCAGATATTAAATATCTTGAAACTGGTGAAATTATGACAGATGGAGTGTTTATTACTTGAATTATTTAATTATTTTCTGTCGAAGATCAGTCACCTGTTAACGTAATTTATCCCAATAATGAGAGTGAACTCGAACTCACTGCTTGGCCGAATAAACAATTAACTCATTCATTCATTACGTGTTTGTTCATTATGTTGAAGTTCAACAAACATTACAACCAATTATTATTTCGCAACATCAATAGAAAATTGGTTTTCAGTCCATTAAACACAGCAAATGACTGAAAACATTTCATTGCATCTTTGACTGTGATTGCCGCAGGATTGTTCATTCCAACAATCACAGACCGTTTCTCATTATTGTTTATACAATAATTAAATGGAGATTGTTATTCAGTGGAATAGAATCTGTAATTCCTGACCACACAACGATAATAACATCAATTAAACATGCATCTGTTCAGCTCACAATCCCAATCAATGGGGTTCTCCCTGGGCAGGATCCTCCCCTTCGCCGGCAGCGCCCCCATGTCCGCGGGTTTCCCCACGCCGTGGGGAGGCCACAACGGGAAACTCACTGACCGGCTGCGGGAATGGGGAATGCCGCGCGCAGCTTCGGAAACCGGACCTGATGGAACTGAGAACCAAAGACAGACCATTAAAACGCTGATAATATTCCGACAGAATGCTCATGGGAAGGAACTGATTCCATTCAATCCATTGATCACCAACGATATGTATTAATTTTTTTAACTTGCTACAATAATATGCATTTTGAAATATTTTGCATGTCGCTGACACTAACAATTATATCTCAGGTTTTAATTCCAGTAATCATTGTTGTGACATGAGCCAACGGGGTCTCGGTCTTCCAGCGCGAGATGGACCGAATGGTTGACTGGCACGGTTTACGGGCAACATTCCCGTATCTCTATAATGTCACCGTCTGCAGCCACGACCAGCAGGACCACGACACCAACCTCCGAACATTTCTCCAGACCGCTAAAATCCTTAACCTGACATACAACAAGGATAAATGCGTGTTTAGCACCGACTGTCTAGCCATCCTCGGCTACAAGGCGCGAAATGGAGTTATAGGCCCCGAACCTGCACGCATGCGCCCCCTTATGGAGTTCACCCTCCCTCACTGCTCCAAGGCCCTGAAATGTTGCCTGGGCTACTATGCCCAGTGGGTCCCCAACTACGCGGAAAAGCCCCGTCCCCGATCCAACCCACAGTTCTTCCCCTGTCGATAGAGGCCCGCCAGGCCTTCAGCCGCATCAAAGCAGACATTGCAAAGGCCACGATGCACGCCATCGACGAGTCCCTCCCCTTCCAGGTCGAGAGCGATGCGTCCGACGTAGCTCTGGCGGCCACCCTCAACCAAGCAGGCAGACCCGTGGCCTTCTTCTCACGTACCCTCCATGCCTCCGAAATCCGCCACTCCTGAGTCGAAAAGGAGGCCCAGGCCATAGTGGAAGCTGTGCGACATTGGAGGCATTACCTGGCCGGCAGGAGATTCACTCTCCTCACTGACCAACGGTCGGTTGCTTTGATGTTTAATAATGCACAGCGGGGCAAGATAATAAACGACAAGATCTTGCGGTGGAGGATCGAGCTCTCCACCTACAACTCCGAGATCTTGTATCGTCTCGGGAAGCTAAACGAACCTCCTGACGCCCTGTCCCACGGCACATGTGCCACCGAACAAGTGGACCGCCTCCGAGCCCACCACGAGGACCTCTGCCACCCGGGGGCCACTCGCCTTTTCCATTTTGTCAAGACCCGCAACCTGCCCGACTCCATCGAGGAGGTCAGGACGGCCACCAGGGACTGCCAAATCTGCGCGGAGTGCAAACCGCACTTCTACCGGCCAGAGAGGGCACACCTGATAAAGGCTTCCCGTCCCTTTGAACGCCTCAGCATGGGCTTCAAAGACCCCCTCCCCTCCACCGACCGCAACACGTACTTCCTGAACGTGATTGACGAGGACTGTTCCCGTTCGCCATCCCCTGCCCCGACATGACCGCAAAGACCGTTATCAAGGCCCTCCAGGGTATCTTTACACTGTTCGCGTTCCCCGCTTACATACACAGTGATAGGGGGTCCTCCTTTATGAGCGACGAACTGCGTCAATTCCTGCTCAGCAAGGGCATCGCCTCGAGCAGGACGACCAGTTACCCCCGGGGTAACGGACAGGTAGAGAGGGAGAAGGGAACCGTCTGGAAGACCGTCCTACTGGCCCTACAGTCCAGGAACCTCCCAGTCTCCCGCTGGCAAGAAGTCCTCCCGGATGCCCTCCACTCCATCCGGTCACTGCTTTGTACCACCACCAACCAGACACCTCACGAACGTCTCCTTGTCTTCCCCAGGAAGTCCTCCTCTGGGACCTCGTTCCCGACCTGGCTGGCAGCACCCGGTCCCATCCTGCCCTGAAAACACGTGCGGGCGCACAAGTCGGACCCGTTGGTCGAGAGGGTCCATCTGCTCCACGCTAACCCCAGTACGCCTACGAGACATACCCCGACGGCCGACAAGATACGGTCTCCCTATGGGACCTGGCGCCCGCCGGAACCCCATGTACATTCCAGCCGCCAGTCCCACCCTCCCCTCCACGGCAGCACCTTCCCGGAGGATCGGCCCTTCCATCGGCCCCGCCGAGGACCCCCCCCCCCACCCACCGACGCCCCCTTCCAGGTCAACCGTTTTCCCCACCAGCGCCGTCGAGGAGTGCCGAAGCAGCCATGGAGATGGAAGCCACGCTCCCGGAGTCTCAGACGCCCGAGCCTCCACCGGAGTCAGAAAAAGCTCCGACGGTCAGAGAGGACGGCCAGGGCCCCCGATCGACTGATTGCTTCATTTTAATTGTAATCTGTAAATAGAAACCATCGAATGTACACAGCTATCAGACTTGTAAATAGTTACTAAACACTGTACGGAGGTATCACAGTATCTCCATAACTAATTATACCACGGTGCCATGTTTTGTAGTTTCAGGCCACCACCCCCGCCGGACTCTTTTTTAACAGGGGGTGAATGTGGTATTATAGGTATTACGGTACCTGATAGGCTGAAGCACCATTGGTGGAAACTGAATGCTTCCTATTGGTTAGAATGTATGAAAGCTCCGCCCTGCTAGGCGGGGTATAAGAGCCCGTGCCGCCCCAGCCTGAGCTGCTGGGGGAAACGTCCAGCTTATTAAAGCCTTCAGTTGGACGACAACCTCGCTTTAGTGGTCATTGCTCGTGCATCAGGGTGCAAAGGAGATTCACCAGGATGCTGCCTGGTTTGCAGGATGGGTCTTATGAGGGAATTTTGAGGGAGCTAGGGCTTTTGTCTTTGGAGCGGAGGGGGATGAGAGGCGACTGAATAGAGGTTTATAAGAAAATGAGGGGGATAGATAGAGTGGGCGTTCAGAGACTATTTCCTCGGGTGGATGTCGCTGTTACAAGGGGGCATAACGAGAAGATTCAGGGTGGGAGATATAGGAGGGATGTCCGAGGTAGGTTCTTCACTCAGAGAGTGGTTAGGGTGTGGAATGGACTGCCTGCTGTGAGAGTGCAGTCGGACACTTTAGGAACTTTCAAGCGGTTAGTGGATAGGCACATGGAGCACACCAGAATGACAGGGAGTGGGATAGCTTGATCTTGGTTTCGGACAAGGCTCGGCACAACATCGAGGGCCGAAGGGCCTGTTCTCTGCTGTACTGTTCTATGTTCTATTCCAAGTGTTTACTGTTTACGGAGAGAGAGAGAAAAAAACGGGTGGGGAGGAGGTAGAGAAAGTGACTGGTAGAGACAGAAAGGCAGGAGCGGAGGGAGAGAGAGGTAAAGAGAGAGAGAGAGAGGGAGAGAGAGAGACAGATTGAGGGAGAGACTGGCAGAGATATAAAGGCAGGGACGGAGGGAGAGAGAGAGGTAAAGAGAGAGAGAGAGACAGTCAGAGAGAGAGAGACAGACAGTCAGAGAGACACAGAGAGAGGGAGAGAGAGGGAGGGAGAGACTGGCAGAGATATAAACGCAGGGACGGAGGGAGAGAGAGAGAGGTAAAGAGAGAGAGAGACAGACAGTCAGAGTGAGAGAGAGAGAGACAGTCAGAGGGAGAGAGAGAGAGTGAGGGAGAGACTGGCAGAGACATAAACGCAGGGACGGAGGGAGAGAGAGAGAGAGGTAAAGAGAGAGGGAGAGAGACAGTCAGAGAGAGAGAGAGGTAAAGCGAGAGAGAGAGACAGTCAGAGAGAGAGAGAGAGACAGTCAGAGAGAGAGAGAGAGAGAGGGAGGGAGAGACTGGCAGAGACATAAACGCAGGGACGGAGGGAGAGAGACAGAGGCAAAGAGAGAGAGAGAGAGACAGTCAGAGAGAGAGAGAGAGGTAAAGCGAGAGAGAGAGACAGTCAGAGAGAGAGAGAGAGAGAGAGACAGTCAGAGAGAGAGAGAGAGAGAGTGAGGGAGAGACTGGCAGAGACATAAACGCAGGGACGGAGGGAGAGAGAGAGGTAAAGAGAGAGAGAGAGACAGTCAGAGGGAGAGTGAGGGAGAGAGACAGTCAGAGAGAGAGAGAGAGAGAGTGAGGGAGAGACTGGCAGAGACATAAACGCAGGGACGGAGGGAGAGAGAGAGAGAGGTAAAGAGAGAGGGAGAGAGACAGTCAGAGAGAGAGAGAGAGGTAAAGAGAGAGGGAGAGAGACAGGCAGAGAGAGAGAGAGACAAAGCGAGGGAGAGACTGGCAGAGACAGAAAGGCAGGAGCGGAGGGAGAGAGAGAGAGGTAAAGAGAGAGAGAGACAGTCAGAGGGAGCGGGAGACAGGGAGAGACAGACAGTCAGAGAGAGACAGAACGAGACACAGACTGAGGAAATAGAGAGAGACATGGGTAAAGAGAGACAAAGGGACAAATTGAAAGTCAGCCTGTCACTAAATCTCAATTCAAACTGATTCCTGCGAATGTCACTAAAGCCTCACGTCATCGCCATGTATAAACCTGCTAGCATGAATCCAGAATGCAGTCTGGTGTTAAACAACTTTCAACTCAGCTTCCGCTAACTTCTCCCACTTTCTGCACCGGATTGGGGAATAGAAATATTTGCTGGAAGGGCGATTGGAAAAAGACTCCTAAAGGAATGGGCAGCTGATTTGCCAGTGTACAGAGGGCAGGGTAACTCTTTCTGGGGGCAGAGGGGAAGTGTCTGCAGACTGGCAATACAGATGGTGTTCACGGGTGGGGTGGGGCGTGTTCAGAGAGAGGGTGTGGGTACGGGGGAGAGGGAGGGAGGATGTCAGCGGGCAGGGGAAGGAAAGTGTGTCTCCCACCTCCCCACCCGGATAGGATCACATTGCTGTCTGTGGGATCTTGCTGTGCACCACTGGCCTGCAGCCTTCCCTGGACTGTCAGCTTAGTGACCACACACAATGTCAAATTAAACTAGTTCATGGACTGTAAAGCACCTTTGGGGGGGGGGGACATAACCTAACCCTCCCCTGCCCCACCCCCCTGAGACTGGGAGCAGGGCACTGACTCCACACTGGAGACCCCCATATACTGTGTGCCTACCCCCCCCCCCCCCACCTCCCCATCCCCTCTTTGACCCTCCCACCAAACTCCACCTCTATTTTGTTCTCTATTCCTGTTTCCCTCGCTCTCTCCCCTCCCTCGCCACTCTCTCTTCACCCATTTCTCTGACTCGGGGAGTAAGACGGGGAAAGAGACAGAGAATCTGACAAGCAGAAATTTTGTCAAAGTCAATTCAAACGCTGCCCTGGGCTTTTCCACACACAACACTGACGTTCCAGTAAAACACGGGCACTCTGCAATTGGCCAATTGTCTCATTGAAGTGAAATGAAAGTCCCTCTTTGAAACTGGCAGTGAGGTGGGGGGAGTGGGGGAAAGTTTGGAGACTTTGGAGAACTCGGTGACTGAATTACCCCCCCCCAGCCCAGCCTGCCCCCCCCCAGCCTGCCCCAGACACACACACACATGCACCCCCCTCCCCATCACCAACACTTCACTAATCAGCCCATCTTCAGCACAGGAGATACTCTGGGATTAGAAACAGTCCCTGACACTGCCTCACATTTACAACTTCAATCCCAGCACCTGGGCAACATTAGGAAAGGCGGTGTGTTCACGTTTACATGTTGCAGTGTGCACAGCAAGATCCCACAATAAATAAACATGATGGATACAGGAGCCCAGTCCATATCCTGTGTCTCTTAACAACCTCCCACTCAACCTCCCCCCCCCCCCCTCCCCCCCCACACACACACACATTCCCCACCCCCGCCAGCCCCCCATTCAAATAACGACAAATCACATTGGTGTTTCTATCATTTTATTGGAAGAGGAAATATAGAGAGAGGTAGCCGGAGAGAGAGAGAGAGGCTTGTGGTGGGGGAGGGGGGAGGTGCGGTGGGGAAAAAAGAGACAGGGAATTTCTCCCACACCCCCTCTCATTTTCTCACAGGGCTTCTTTCCCTCAGGAGACATTTTCAAATCGACTGTCTCAGGGCTGTAGTTTGTGTAAAATCGCACTTTCTAAAACACAATGTAACTGGGCCCAGCTTGACTGCACACAGCAGAACCCCACCCACAGACCCTTTCCTTTTCACTGTATCTCTCTCTGTCTTTCTCTCTCCACCTCTCTTTTTCTCTCCATCTCCCTCCGACCTCTCTCTCCCCTCTCTTTTCCTCTCGCTCTCCCTCCACCCTCTCTCTGTTTTCCCTCTCCCTCTCTCTTATCTCTCGACAAATCGCATTGGGATTTTCTTTTACATTTACTACAAGGTGAAATAGAGAAAGAAATGGCTGGAAAGAGGGAGAGATTGGAAAGAGGGAGAGATTGGGAAGGAGGGAGACATTGGGAAGGAGGGAGAGATTGGGAAGGAGGGAGAGATTGGAAAGAGGGAGAGATTGGGAAGGAGGGAGAGATTGGAAAGAGAGAGATTGGAAAGAGGGAGAGATTGGGAAAGAGGGAGAGATTGGAAAGAGAGAGAGATTGGGAAGGAGAGAGAGATGGGAGAGAGGGAGAGATTGGAAAGAGGGAGAGATTGGGAAGGAGGGAGAGATTGGGAAGGAGGGAGAGATGGGAAAGAGGGAGAGATTGGAAAGAGAGAGAGATTGGAAAGAGGGAGAGATAGAAAGCTGGAGGGACAGAGACAGGGATATTTCACCACAAAACCCCCTCAGAAATCCTTCCAATGCCACCGCCCTGTCTAAAACACAAACACCACTGGGATTGAGGACAAATCTTTACCCAGGCTGCGGCCTATTCATTTCAGACCCACTCCCTCACCCCCTCCCGACTGCTTTACACTCAGACAACTAGTTTAATTTTAAATGTGTGTGGTCTCTAAGTTGAAGTTTAGGAAATGCAGCAGGCCATTGATGCACAGCAGGATCCCACAACCAGCAATGTGATCCTGTCAGGGACAGGCAGGTGAGCGGGGCGGGGGGGGGGGGGGGGGGGGGGACATATTCCTCCCATTGCCTGCTATATTTGTTCTTCCATCTCCCCCTGCCCCCCCCTATACTCCCCCCTGAACACAATGGAGTATTCCCAGTCTGGAGACACATCCACTGTCCCCAGAAAGAGAGAAACTCCCCTCTTTAAACTGGGAAACCCACTGCCCGGTCCGTTTAGAGACTTTTTAAAGTCTCCCTCCCACCATTTATTTCTATTCTTTTCCCAAATCAGGGTATCCCCAGAAAGAAGGGATGAGACTCCCCATTGCAGTTTGTGGGGTGGTTTTCATAGATTAAAGGTTTAAAGAGACACTAAAATGCTGGAGAGAGATGGACAGATAGTGGCAGAACGCTGGGGAGACAGAGAGAGAGAGAGAGACAAGAATGGAAAGAAGGTAGAGAGGGAGAGAAAGCCTCTCTTTTTCACAGCCTCCCTCTCCCTTCATGCTCTCTCTGTCTTTCTCCTCTCCCTCTCTCTAATCTCCCTCACACCCCTCCCCACACTCTTTCCGTACTCCGCGCTCTGTCTCCCCCTCACCCCAGTACCCCAGTAGTTGGGAAGGAGAGAGAGAGAGAGAGTCAGGCACAGGAATCCAACACTCACAACAACAGTAACCTGAATTTAAATGGCCCCCTGCCAATTTAATTTCTCCCTCATATTTATGTCTCGGCCTAAAATACAGGCTTCATTCCAGAATTATACCCGCTTCAAGTTAAGGGACTGTTATTCCGAGCCATCGAGATTACTTTACAGTCAATGAATTTGTTTTGAAAGTGACCCCACTATTTTTTTTATTGTTTAATTTTTTGAAAATAAATTTAAAATACCCAATTCATTTTTTCCAATTAAGGGGCAATTTAGGGTGGCCAATTCACCAACGTAGCACACCTTTGGGTTGTGGGGGTGAAACACACGCAGACACGGGGAGAATGTGCAAACTCCACACGGACACTGACGGGATCGAACCTGGGACCTCGGCGCCGTGAGGCTGCAGTGCTAACCCACTGCGCCACCCTGCTGCCCTAAAGTGACCCCAATATTATTAATTTTGTGAATTCTGCTGGCAACGTGTGCACAGGGAGATCGCCAAAATGATAACACTTTGCAAATTGAGTTCAGAATTTCTGATCTGGGATTTCTCTATCTCTCTCTGTTTCTACACCATTGTTGCACTGTACAAACTGACAGCAGTATTGATTGCACAGTAAGATCCCACACGCAGCAGTGTGATCCTGGCTGAATATCCCCTCAGTCCCCTGTGAAATCGGTTCAGCAACTCATTCATTCCCAAGTCCTTAAAATGTGAGACCTTCGAACCCACTTTGCAGTCCGTGTGCTATTTTAATTTAAGAGTTGAGATCTCAATTACTTTGCGGGCAAAGGCCACAGGCCTGTGCGTGAACAGCAAGATCCCACAGCAGCAGCAATGTGAACCTAACCAGGCGGGATGCTGTCTTTCCTCTCCCCCCGCCCACCCCCCTCACTCCTGCTACGAGCTCCATTCCCCCCTGGATCTAAACCCTTTCCTCCCCCCTCATCCTGTGTGTGTGGATTGGACCCAGTCTAAAGAACTCCCTTCAATCCTCTGAAAGAGTTAAACTGCCTCTCAAAACTGAGAAAAACCTTTTTAAAACAAAATCCATTGGTACACAGAAAGATCCCAGAAGGCGCAGTCAGCAGTGTTGAGTGTCGTTTAAAATAGCTAACAGGTTATACGGAGAGTGATCGGGGCTCAGACAATGCAATCCAACCCCTCCCTCTCTTTCGGGACACCCAGATTTAAAAGAACCCTGTTATTTTGGGTTCCTAAACAAAATTTAGACAGCTTCATATTGCAGGTTTTTAATTTGCTCTTTGTCATCCACCAAAGGGTTAATGTGTTTGTGTCTAAGTGCAAGGCCGGGGCGGCAATAAAGAGACAACTCACGTGAGTGCGGCCTGTGGAGTAGGCCTCAGTCCATCCACTTGTCCTCTGGAGAATAGCCCTTGTCCAAAGATTCCTGCTCACATTGCAGATGTGGTATACCTGGATTTCCAGAAAGCTTTTGACAAGGTGCCACACAAAAGGTTGCTGCATAAACTAAAGATGCATGGCATTGAGGGTAAAGTGGTAGCATGGGTAGAGGATTGGTTAACTAACAGAAAGCAGAGTTTGGGGATAAATGGGTGTTTCTCTGGTTGGCAACGTGTAACTAGTGGGGTCCCTCAAGGATCAGTGTTGGGCCCGCAGTTGTTCACAATTTGCATAGATGATTTGGAGTTGGGGACCAAGTGCAATGTGTCAAAGTTTGCAGACGACACTAAGATGAGTGGTAAAGCATAAAGTACAGAGGATACCGGAAGTCTGCAGAAGGATTTGAATAGGTTAGGTGAATGGGTTAGGGTCTGGCAGATGGAATTCAATGTTGCCAAGTGTGAGGCTATCCATTTTGGGAGGAATAACAGCAGAATGGATTATTATTTAAACGGTAAGATGTTAAAACATGCTGCTGTGCAGAGGGACCTGGGTGTGCTGGTGCACGAGTCGCAAAAAGTTGGTGTGCAGGTGCAACAGGTGACTAAGAAGGCCAATCGAGTTTTGTCTTTCATTGCTGGAGGGATGGAGTTCAAGACTAGGGAGGTTACGCTGCAATTGTATAGGGTGTTGGTGAGGCCACATCTGGAGTATTGGTTCAGTTTTGGTCTCCTTACCTGAGAAAGGACATATTGGCACTGGAGGGAGTGCAGAGGAGATTCACTAGGTTGATCCCAGAGTTGAGGGGATTAGATTATGACGAGAGGTTGAGTAGACTGGGACTGTACCCGTTGGAGTTTAGAAGGATGCGGGGGGGGGGTGGGGGCGGATCTTATAGAAACATATAAGATTATGAAGGGAATAGATAGGATAGATGGGGGCAGGTTGTTTCCACTGGTCGGGGAAAGCAGAACTCGGGGGCATAGCCTCAAAATAAGGGGAGGTAGATTTAGGACGGAGTGTAGGAGGAACTTCTTCACCCAAAGGGTTGTGAATCTCTGGAATTCCTTGCCCAGTGAAGCAGTTGAGGCTCCTTCTTTAAACGTTTTTAAGAAAAAGTTAGATGCCTTTCTCAAGAATAAAGGGATTGGGGGATATGGTGTACGGGCCGGAGAGTGGAGCTGAGTCCACAAAGATCAGCCATGATCTCATTAAATGGCGGAGCAGGCTCGAGGGGCCAGGTGGCCGACTCCTGCTCCTAGTTCTTATGTTCTTATTCAAAATTCAAATTCCTGGGGACAAGAGGGAGAAAATGAACTCATGCGCAGGAAAATGGTTAAACTAGAAACACAGCAAGAGGCCAAGATTCTCCCTCTCAGTTACACAAACTCCCAGCAACGTTTATAAGGTGTTACTGCTATATTTATAAAATTAGGGCCAAAGAATGCAAACAAATCATTTTGTCTTTGTTTTGGTGAAGCCCGGCCACATTTCTGTCCATGCAGCAGGGGACGAGTGTGCTGCATGATGCCTATTGGAGCGACTGAGTAAAGGAACACAAAGTGACTGAGGGAGAAAGAAAAGGGGGTGGACTCCAAAACGCCGGGCGCAGCACAACCCAAAAAGAACAAAAAGGAGAGACAAAAACTCAACAAAACGCCGCCAAATGAAAGTGTGAGAATGGGGTGTAGCGCACAATGACTCACGAGAGACGAACAGAGATAAAGTCGATGAGGCTTTATTAAGCGTGACTTGTTCCCCGCATTTCAGCAACAGACTGGAGCTGCGGGGAGAACTCCTGGTTCTTATACTCCGCCTTCAGGGCGGAGCTAGAGATCAACAGCCAACCAGGACCCGGGATCTGTCAGCCAATGGCATCACGGCTTCACAGTCCCACATGACCCCTAATGCATACTACCACATTCACCCCTTGTTAAAAATGAACCCGGCGGGGTGGTGCTTCGCATGGTGGTAGGGGTTTACAAGGCTGGTCCTGGGAGGAAAAAAAACGTTTTGCATGTCATTACAGTGCCCTACACTTTGCCCTACACTGGGTTATGTACAGGGTTTGTGAACTGTTTACAATATTCGTAAGAAGAAAAAGAACATTCTCGTTAAAGTCCACAACATTCTTGTGTTACACCGATGCCACGAGTCGAGCGGGCGGTCTGGTCTTCCTCGTCGATCGCCTCAGCCCCGGTGGTGGTGCAGGTGCTTGTTCCGGCGTTGTCGTCTCCGGGAGCTTTACGGTGTCTGCTTCTGCTTCACTCCTGGTCGGACACGGGAGGAGGACCGATCCTCCCGGGAAGGGGGCGGTCGCGGGGTGCGCCGGTGGCAGGGAGGGGGTGATTGGTGTCGAGGGGGTGTGCGTGTTGCCGGCGGGTGCCAGATCCCGCAGGGAGACCGTGTCCTGTCGGCCGTCGGGGTACGCCACGTAGGCGTACTGCGGGTTTGCGTGGAGGAGGTGAACCCTCTCGACCAACGGGTCCGACTTGTGCGCCCGCACATGTTTCCTGAGCAAGATGGGTCCTGGGGCCGCCAGCCAGGTCGGCAGCGACGTTCCAGAGGAGGACCTCCTAGGGAAGACAAGGAGGCGCTCATGAGGCGTTTGGTTAGTGGTGGTACACAGCAGCGACCGGATGGAGTGGAGAGCGTCCGGGAGGACCTCCTGCCACCGTGAAACTGGGAGATCCCTGGACCGTAGGGCCAGTAGGACGGTCTTCCATACCGTGCCGTTCTCCCTCTCTACTTGCCCGTTCCCCTGGGGGTTGTAGCTGGTCGTCCTGCTCGAGGCTATACCCTTGCTGAGCAGGAACTGGCGCAGCTCGTCACTCATGAAGGAGGACCCCCTGTCGCTATGGATATATGCGGGGCAACCGAACAGTGTGAATATGGTGCTAAGGGCTTTAATAACTGTGGCCGCTGTCATGTCGGGGCAGGGGATGGCGAAAGGGAAACGAGAGTACTCGTCCACCACGTTCAGGAAGTATGTGTTGCGGTCGGTGGAGGGGAGGGGCCCTTTGAAATCCAGACTGAGGCGTTCAAAGGGACGGGAAGCCTTGATCAGGTGCGCTCTATCCGGCCTGAAAAAGTGCGGTTTGCACTCTGCGCAGATGTGGCAGTTCCTGGTGACTGTACGGACCTCCTCCACAGAGTAGGGGAGGTTGCGGGACTTTATGAAATGGTAGAACCGAGTGAACCCCGGGTGGCAGAGGTCCTCGTGGATGGTTTGGAGACGGTTTATTTGTGCGTTGGCACATGTGCCGCGGGATAGGGCATCGGACGGCTCGTTCAGCTTTCCGGGCCGGTACAAGATCTCGTAGTTGAAGGTGGAGAGCTCGATCCTCCACCTTAAGATCTTGTCATTTTTAATTTTGCCCCGCTGTGCATTATCGAACATGAAAGCTACCGACCGTTGGTCCGTGAGGAGAGTGAATCTCCTGCCGGCCAGGTAATGCCTCCAATGTCGCACAGCTTCCACTATGGCCTGGGCCTCCTTTTCCACTGAGGAGTGGCGGATTTCTGAGGCGTGGAGGGTTCGGGAGAAAAAGGCCACTGGTCTGCCCGCTTGGTTAAGGGTGGCCGCCAGAGCTACACCGGAGGCGTCGCTCTCGACCTGGAAGGGGAGGGACTCGTCGATGGCGCGCATCGTGGCCTTTGCGATATCCGCTTTGATGCGGCTGAAGACCTGGTGAGCCTCTGTCGACAGGGGGAAGGTAGTGGTCTGTATTAGGGGGCGGGCCTTGTCTGCGTACTGGGGGACCCACTGGGCGTAATATGAAACGAACCCAAAGCAGCGTTTCAGGGCTTTTGAGCAGTGCGGGAGGGGAAATTCCATGAGGGGGCGCATGGGGTCGGGGCCTATTATCCCATAGCGCACTACGTATCCCAGAATGGCCAGCCGGTTTGTGCTAAAAACGCACTTGTCCTCGTTGTATGTGAGGTTCAAGGCTTTAGCGGTCTGGAGGAATTTGTGGAGGTTGGCGTCGTGGTCCTGCTGATCGTGGCCGCAGATGGTTACGTTGTTGAGATACGGGAACGTGGCCCGCAACCCGTGCTGGTCAACCATTCGGTCCATCTCCCGTTGGAAGACCGAGACCCCGTTCGTGACACTAAATGGGACCCTTAGGAAGTGGTATAGTCGCCCGTCTGCCTCGAAGGCTGTGTACTTGCGGTCACTTGGGCGGATGGGGAGCTGATGGTAGGCGGACTTGAGGTCCACGGTGGAGAAGACTTTATACTGGGCAATCCGATTGACCATGTCGGATATGCGGGGGAGAGGGTACGCGTCTAGTTGTGTGTACCTGTTGATGGTCTGGCTATAGTCTATGACCATCCTTTGCTTCTCCCCGGTCTTTACGACTACCACCTGGGCTCTCCAGGGACTGTTGCTGGCCTGGATTATGCCTTCCTTCAGCAACCGCTGGACTTCGGACCGAATAAATGTCCGGCCCTGGGCGCTGTACCGTCTGCTCCTAGTGGCGACGGGTTTGCAATCCGGGGTGAGGTTTGCAAACAAGGATGGGGGTTCAACTTTGAGGGTTGCGAGGCCGCAGATAGTGAGTGGGGGTATTGGGCCGCCGAATTGGAAAGTTAGGCTCTGCAGGTTGCACTGGAAATCTAATCCCAGTAATGTGGGCGCGCAGAGTTGGGGAAGGACGTAGAGCCTGTAGTTTTTAAACTCCCTCCCTTGCACCGTTAGGGTCACTATGCAGAACCCTTTGATCTATACGGAGTGGGATCCTGCAGCTAGGGAAACCTTTTGCGTACTGGGACGGATGGTCAGAAAACAGCGTCTTACCGTGTCGGGGTGGATGAAGCTTTCTGTGCTCCCGGAGTCGATCAGGCATGGTGTCTCGTGTCCGTTGATCAGCACCGTTGTTGTCGTCGTCTGGAGCGTCCGGGGCCGTGCTTGGTCCAGCGTCACCGAGGCCAG